>NC_081553.1:13517782-13696442 GCF_963082655.1 Stomoxys calcitrans
ACAACCTCGGGTATATATGTAAACCACTTTTCGTCATAAGCCGGTGAAAAATGCATAATTTATGCCCCACAGAGGCTTTAGCGAAATATGTTCCGATTTGGGCTACATTTGACACGGATATTGAGTGGCCTAATAAGTACAAGTCATTGTTCAATTTTGTAGAACAAAATATTGGTCATTTTGGTAGCCATTACCAAATATAGACCGATCTAAACCATATACGACACAGATGTCGAAAAACCTAACATAAGTCACTGTGTCAAATTTCAGCGAAACGGGTTATAAATGTGCCTTTTATGGGGCAAAGACTTTAAATCGAGAGATCGGTCTATATGGCAGCTTTATCCAAATCTGGAGCGATCTGGGACAAATTAAAGAAGAACAATGAAGGGCCTAACACAACTCACTGTCCCAAATTTCGGCGACATCAGACAATAAATGCGCCTTTTATGGAACCAAGACCTTAAATCGAGAGATCGGTCTATATGGCAGCTATATCCAAATCTGGACCGATCTAAGCCAAATTGAAAAAGGATGTCGTAGGGCCTAATACAACTCACTGTCCCAAATTTCGTCAAAATCGGACAATAAATGCGCCTTTTATGGGCCCAAAACCTTAAATCGAGGGATCAGTCTATATAGCTGCTGTATCCAAATCTGAACCGATCATGGCCAAATTGAAGAAAGATGCCGAAGGGCCTAAGACAACTCACTGTCCTGAATTTCAGCAAAATTGTATAATAAATGTGGCTTTTATGGGCCTAAGACCCTAAATCGGAGAATCGGTCTATATGGCAGCTATACCCAAATCTGGACCGATCTGAGCCAAATTGAAGAAGGATGTCGAGTGGCCTAACACAACTCAATGTTCCAAATTTCAGCGAAATCGGATAATAAATGTGGCTTTTATGGGCCTAAGACCCTAAATCGGAGAATCGGTCTATATGGCAGCTATATCCAAATCTGGACCGATCTGGGCCAAATTGAAGAAGGATGTCGAAGGGCCTAATACAACTCACTGTTCTGAATTTCAGCAAAATTGTATAATAAATGTGGCTTTTATGGGCCTAAGACCCTAAATCGGAGAATCGGTCTATATGGCAGCTATACCCAAATCTGGACCGATCTGAGCCAAATTGAAGAAGGATGTCGAGTGGCCTAACACAACTCAATGTTCCAAATTTCAGCGAAATCGGATAATAAATGTGGCTTTTATGGGCCTAAGACCCTAAATCGGCGGATTGGTCTATATGGCAGCTATATCCAAATCTGGACCGATTTGGGCCAAATTGAAGAAGGATGTCGAAGGGCCTAACACAACTCACTGTCCCAAATTTCAGCAAAATCGGACAATAAATGTGGCTTTTATGGGCCTAAAACCCTAAATCGTCGGATCGATCTATATGGGGGCTATATCAAGATATAGTCCGATATGGTCTATCTTCGAACTTAACCAGCTTATGGTCAAAAAAAAGAATCTGTGCAAAGTTTCAGCTCAATATCTCTATTTTTAAGGACTGTAGCGTAATTTCAACAGACAGACGGACGGACATGGCTAGATCGTCTTAGATTTTTGCGCTGATCAAGAATATATATATTTTATAGGGTCGGAATTGAATACATCGATGTGTTGCAAACGGAATGACAAAATGAATATACCCCCATCATTCGGTGATGGGTATAAAAATTTAAAATCGGTTTCAATCTCGAAATAAATTGATAACATTAATTATTAACTACACCAACACTGTGGTACAGGGTATTATAACTTTGTGCATTTGTTTGCAACGCTAAGGAGGAGAAGAGCTAGACCCATTAATAAGTATACCGATCGGCTTAGAATCACTTCCTGATTCGATTTAGCTATATCTGTCTGTCTGTCCATATATTCTTCTGATTATGGTATAGATCGCATTTGTTGTCCAATTGTCATTAAATTTTGCTTAAGTCATTTTCATGGTCCAAGAACGAACGCTCTTGACTTTGAAGAAAATAGGTTCTGATTAAGATATAGCTCCCGTATATATCTTTCATCTGATATTGCCTTTAAAAGCTGTAGTAACTGCAAAAGCAAAATCGAATCAGAAAGTGATTCTGAGTCCATCGGTATACTTATCAACGGGTTTATCTCTCTTCCTTCTGGGTGTTACAAACCAATGCACTAAGTTATAATACCCTGTACCACAGTAGTGGTGTAGGGTATAGAAAGCTGATTTTTCATGGAATGTCCATGACAAAATAGGCAGTACTTTAAGGTTTAGTTTTTAAGGTGTTATGTTTTAAGTCAAATCAAATCCCAATATACTTTACCCTACCTCTAAGCAAAGACCCACTGAAGACTCATCAACAAATCTAATCGAAAAGGAAACAAAGTGAAAGGACAACCAAGCTCAACACATACATAATTCCAAAATTCTCTCTCACACACTTTGTAGACTTTGAAAATTAACTATTTTAGGTATTCCACATTAGGTTATACAAACATTCACCCCATAAACCCTCCCTGCCCCACCCACCTTTCCTCCTCCTTCGTCTAGTGGCCTTTTTGCTAACCCTAAATTATTAGATAACCTTTTGATATGCACGCACGTATGAACATCTGTCTGTCCGTAGGCACATCAAGGATACCATGCAGAATTTCTATATATAAATTCAGGCTTATCAATAGGGAGCTTGGAACGACAACACCACCTAAATGAAAAGGACAAGTCCTCGCTGGGAGGGCGCATCTCTCAAGTGAACTTAGTTGGGGAATAGGGCAATGGAAGAAAAAATAACGAATTATAACATAAAGGTCGTTGTTGCTCAGGGACAGCATCGCAGCGCAAAAAAAAGACACTCTGGAAAAAAACACTAATACATATAAATATAGATAGGAACACAGTAGCGAACACAGTTATCACTGTCGTCCGCATAAACACATCGATGGTGTATGAAACCCTTTTTCCGTTTCCCATTTGCCATATCCCCGGTTTGTTTTGCTTTCCCCATCCATAACTATTGACGATGATGATATTGAAAATTCCACACATTGTTATTTATATTCCGGCTGAATTACACAAAACACTACACACAGACTGACTCTCGCAACCACCGCACCAAACGGACACGCACTTATGGGAAATATCCTTCATATCCACATCATGGCAAAAAGATTTGGTGTCAAAGGATATAACGTACCACGCCATCATAATGCCGGAGGTTATGCACAGTAGTTTTTGGGAAATTGAAAAATTTTCAAATAACTAGCAGATAATGAGCTCAAATGGTGAGTGCTAATGACTATTTGTATAGGGAAACGATGGTCCTAAACGTTCAACTCACTGCGGATCCCTTTGATCGGCATATGCAGAAGATGCAAAAAATCTACCTTCCGCAAGAGATAGAATTATCATTAGATGTGGTGAATTGGTTGCTGCTCTCATCTAGCCTACAGCAAAGACACAACTTTGGAGATATAAAACCTAGACCCAAACCAATTGGCAACCAATAACCTGCATAGTGTTCATTAAAACTGGTTGGTCGAAGGTTGGGTTGCAGAAGACTCTGAAATAAGGCCGAGCTAAGAAGGTACAAAGGCGAACAAATCCTTTATATATTCAAGGCCTCTAGGTTACAGAAGATCCTATCCCCAGCACATAATAAAATGAATAACATGAACAATCCCTAGTGAGGAAAAATTTAGAATAGTCATGAACACACATTTGCCATAAACAAAACAACGTGTCGTCGCACTATGGCGCGGACAGAGAAAACTGGTGGCAAAAATCAAAGTTGCCATATTTTAGGCGAAATTTTGAAAAAAACCTAATGTTACCCACCAAATTTTAAATTGTCATTTTAGGAGATTCGGTCGTTTAAAGTTTACCTTTTTTCAATTTTGAAAAAAAAAAACAAAATATTCACACTGCACGAAATCCTGGAAAAGACCCGAGATGGACAAATCAACACCTACCATCTCTTTGTTGACTACAAAGCCGCTTTCGATACCTCTCTACGTTCAAAGGTATTTCAAGCCCTGCAAAATTAATAAGACTCTGCATGATGATCCTTGCTGATACACATTCCCCAGTAAGAATAGGAAAGAATCTCTCCGAACCATTCAATACCAAACGAGGTTTCAGACAAGGAGACAGCCTATCGTGTGATCTCTTTAATATCCTGCTGGAGAAGATTATACGAGATAAGATGTGAATAGATATGGCATCCTAATCACAAGAGCACACATGCTACCCGCCTATGCCGACGACATCGACATCATCATCAGAAGTATTAACTGCAGCATTTGAAAGAATCGAAAAAGAGTCAGTGAAAATGGGTCTGGCAGCAAATGGAGATAAGACGAAATGAATGGTTTCAACTCCCAAAAAGCTTTGCACAACCGAGCAGATTAAGAAAATGGAGAAAGTTGGGAACCACAACTTTG
Organism: Stomoxys calcitrans; assembly: GCF_963082655.1. NCBI lineage: Eukaryota > Metazoa > Arthropoda > Insecta > Diptera > Muscidae > Stomoxys > Stomoxys calcitrans. The sequence continues at coordinate 13,522,209 of NC_081553.1, forward strand.
AGACAGTCAGTAACTTTATCTACCTCGGCACCGCCGTAACCGAAACGAATAACACCAGTTTTGAGGTAAAGCGAAGAATAATACTGGCAAACAGATGCTATTTTGGACTAAGTAAGCAGTTTAGAAAGGCCACCTCTCGACAGACGAAGATTACACTATACAAGACACTGATACTACCCGTGCTGTTATATGGTTCTGAGGCATGGGTACTTGTGAAAGCAGATGAGGCAGTGCTTGGAGTTTTTGAGAGAAAGATTCTTCGTAAAATATATGAGCCAGTTTGTGTTAGCGGAGAATATAGGCGACGTATGAACCACGAGCTGTATGACGATTATAAAGGGTGATTTTTTTGAGGTTAGGATTTTCATGCATTAGTATTTGACAGATCACGTGGGATTTCAGACATGGCGTCAAAGAGAAAGATGCTCAGTATACTTTGACATTTCATCATGAATAGACTTACTAACGAGCAACGCTTGCAAATCATTGAATTTTATTACCAAAATCAGTGTTCGGTTCGAAATGTGTTCATTCACCGTAACGTTGCGTCCAACAGCATCTTTGAAAAAATACGGTCCAATGATTCCACCAGCGTACAAACCACACCAAACAGTGCATTTTTCGGGATGCATGGGCAGTTCTTGAACGGCTTCTGGTTGCTCTTCACTCCAAATGCGGCAATTTTGCTTATTTACGTAGCCATTCAACCAGAAATGAGCCTCATCGCTGAACGGTGAATGAACACATTTCGAACCGAACACTGATTTTGGTAATAAAATTCAACGATTTGCAAGCGTTGCTCGTTAGTAAGTCTATTCATGATGAAATGTCAAAGCATACTAAGCATCTTTCTCTTTGACACCATGTCTGAAATCCCACGTGATCTGTCAAATACTAATGCATGAAAATCCTAACCTCAAAAAAATCACCCTATATCATAGTTACACGCATCAAAATACAACGGCTGAGTTGGCTAGGTCATGTTGTCAGAATGGGTGAAGAAGCTGCAGCAAAGAAGTCTTTTGAAGGCAAACACGGTGGTACACACAAACCGGAAAGACCAAAAGCCCGATGGAAAGATCAAGTTGTGGGAGATACCTCGATACTTGGTGTCATAAAGATCGAGGCGCTTGGAACGCTATTCTACATTCGGCTAGTGGAACAAATATTCTATCATAGCCAATTAAAGTAAGTAAGTAAGTTATAAGCTGGCATGCTAACCTCTGCGCCACGGTGACATCTAACCTTATATTTATCATTGACATGTCTCCAATCTGCTGGGTAGTCTAGTATTAGTATTGAGGTGTTTTTGTGTATTCATTCCCTATTTCATTGTACAAATCACTGTGTTTTAATGTTTGCTTTAAGGGTAGTTAATATCGATGCATGCATGTGTATATGTTTATATATAGGTGGTGTAGTATGGTATCAGCATCGGCATGGCATCAGCTATATGCGGATGTTTTCTTTTGTTTGTTAATATTAACGCTGTTTAAATATCGCAAACAAAGAAAATAATTTCCGTTGTATTTTTCCTCCCCATAGGCCGAATATTTAAACACTTCAATTGAATATGCGGCAACCAAATGTTGCCTGCCAATGTCAGAAAAGTAAATGGTAATCCCAAAACTACAGGAATCATGTTCTTCTCTCTTGGCAAGTATTTATAACACAAAAGTATTATCAATGAGGAGGCATGAACAAATGCACTTAAAAACATTACAACTTATATCATATCATGTATGGTAACATATTTAACATGACGAAACAATTGATTCTTTTTCATAGAAACAAGTTAAACCCTCTAAGTTTAGGCAAGTCGAAGCTTGGGTATTAACGACCTTGGAATAAGTTTAATTCTGAATTATTCAGAGACAGTATCTAATGAACTCAATTTAATGCTACACTGTATGCCACTGGCCGCAGAAGTAAGATTGTCCGCTTATGACTCTAGTTTCTGGATTTCAAATCCTGGCGTGATCATCAGAAAAAAATTTCAGCGGTTCTTTTGATCTTACTGATAATGCTGGTGACAGAGGTGACAGAGGTGGTTGTGATGTATTCAGCCATATTAAGACTTTTTTACCCTTATCATCGATCTGTTCAATAATCGATCTGCTCAATAATATGTGCCTTAACGAAAGTGCATGAGATGAGCAAGGGCTCCTGACGGGGACACCTTGTTTTGATCTTGGGAGCAAGACCGAATCAATCTCATATTCCCTTGCCTGCAATTTGCCTATACTAATGTCCTTTCCTGGCAAAAAAAAAAACATAGGCCCCTCGAAGAGGTGAAAAACGAAAGGGCGGATTGATCTTTAGTATAAAGAGAGGCTTGGAGCTACGGATCCTAAAACACTTACCAATAAGGAGACTCCCTTATTCGACCAACAGTACTACAGATTCCCATATTGCATTCACCAGATGAAAATCCCATCCGTAAGAGAACTAAGGCAAACATATAGAGATTCATATAGAGATTTTGCCAGTCTCGACCACGATTTTTTGCTTTCGAGTGCTCTTCTCATCGACTGGGATTTGATATTTCGAATGGAAACTATCGATGAACAAACTGAGTTTCTACAGAGGAATATCCGTGACCTACAGGAACTTACGGTTCCACTCAAGACTAGAGAAGTGTTCTCCAGATCGAAACCGTGGATCTCTGGGGATATTCGTTCGGCTATTCACGAGAGGAATATGTCGCATAGCAGTTGGAGATGTTTCAGGACGCCTGAGTTACATGATGCCTTTCGCTCAGCAAGAGACTACGTCAATAAGTTGATTAAGATAGCGAAGAAAGACTACTATTACAGACGCTTTACTTTGCAATAGGCTCCAAGAGAACGTGGAAAGTTATTCGAGACATAGGAATTGGGAAAGATACTAATAGATGTTCAACAAACTTGGACATCAATGGGCTTAATGATACCTTTCCTAATGTCCCACAGATCCCAGTTGATCCCAATTTCTATGGCTTCAATATTTCCCCCTCTCTCGATGACGACTCTGGTTTTGACTTCAGCTGTATTGGTCCCACCGATGTCCTTATGTGTGTCGCGACTGTAAAGTCTAAAGCTGTCGTATCTGATGGCATTTATCCTAGATTTTTAAGACTCTTACTCCCCCTTATTATTCCTCATGTAACCTATGATTCCAATAGGATTTTGACCACGAGTTACTTTGCATTAGCGTGGAAACATGCCAAAGTCATCTCACTGCCTAAAAATTCCAAGGAATATAGACCAATTGCTATTCCTTGTTACTTGTCAAAGGTCTTTGAGAAATTGTTGTATTTGCAAATGTCGAGAACTCTTTGTTATATGTGAGATAGTCCGGGTTTCGACCTAACCACAGCTGCGTAACTGCCTTGGCGGAGGACACTGAGAGGATCAGGATCAATTTGGAGAATGACAAGATAAATTTCCTTGTTCTTCTTGACCATTCTAAGGCATTTGGCACTGTGGATCATTCCTTGTTATGTGATAAGATGAAACATCTTCACAATTTTTCTTCTACATCCGTTCGTCTTATTTTGTCGGACCTATCACACCGCACTCAGTCCATCAGTTATAAGTCTTCTGTATCGTCACCTCTGCTTATATTCCTCAGGGATCAATTCTGTGTCCTCTTCTCTTTTCATTGTACAGTAACGACTTGGCGAGTCAATTGTCCTATTGTGAGGTACCTAAGTACGCTGACGATGTACAAATATATATGGGCAGTCCGAGGGATGGGATTTCTGAAAACATACGTCTGCTTAATCATGATCTCTCAAGAGTCAGCACGTGGGCGAAAGCCAATGGCCTGTGTCTCAACCCTGTAAAGTCCAAGTGTGTGGTTATCAGAAACAGGCTGTCTCGTTTTTCATGTGATGTCGGTATATTCATTAACGACTCTAGATTGGAAATCGTTCCTCATGCGTGGTTATTAACAGCGCTCTGACTTGGAGTAATCATATCGACTCTGTCGTTGGTCAGGAATATTCAAAATTGCGTGCTCTCTGGGCCACTCAGTCGGTTACTCCGCTGCGGCAAAGACTGGCATTCTCTACGGCTTGAGTAGTACCGTGGGGTAGTACCAACACTAATAAGCATGGCCAAACCCTGGCAGAGTTCTTGAATACTAACGACCTAATAACACTTAATATTGGTAACATCGCTACCTTTGTTAATAGGATTAGGGAGTAGGTATCAGGTATCAGATGAGGTTCAGGTTTGGAGGATCTCCATGAAACACTCTTTCTCTGACCATTGCTACATTAGGTTTAGAATAGCACGGCCAGCGCTGAATCCGATAAGCTTCCGGAATCAATTGAAAACCAACTGGATAAAATTCGGAAGGCTACTCAGAAGAAGACTTGGGCAAGATAATTTAGATTGGCCAAGCATAGAAGACATTGACGAAAATTTCAACAGGATTACGACTGCACTGGTGGGGTCCTTCGAAGATAGTTGTCCTCTTTGGGAAAGGAAATTAGCCCAAGAAAAACCCTGGATGACCGGGGAGATTCGCAACATTGGGAACTTCTTAATAGAGCACGTCGTAAGAAAGCGGAAGTTTATTGGGATGGGTATTACACACGGCTCAAGGAATACAATAAGATTACCGGAGCGGCAAAACGTGCCTCCTGGAAGCTTTTCTGCGAACAGGTCGATAGCGTTAATGACGCCGCCAAGATAAAATAGTTTCTCTCAAAAACCCATGGCCAAACTGAAACTTTAGTAGACGACATGGGAGTGAGGGCAGAGACAAAGAAGGATATGTTAAGGCTTTTGATGAAAACCCATTTTCCACAGGATACGAAGGGACCCACGGAGACACCGGAATTTCGGAATAATGACGTTGATGGAAAGCTTATAATAACGGAATTTGTGGAGAAGGAATCCTTGAGGTGCTTCAAACCATTTAAGTCACCCGGAACTGATGGAATATTTCCGGCGTTACTACAGAAAGAGACACTGTCTGGCGTTTCATCTGGCCAAAATGTTCACAGCGTGCCTAGGACTTGCATATGCTACGAAAGCCTGGCAGGAGGCAAGGATGGTGTTTATAACTAAGCCCGGCAAGGCAAGTTATGCCACACCAATGACCTACAGATCCATAAGCCTTACGTCCATTCTACTCAAAACCATGGAACATATTGTGGACACTATGATAAAGAGTAGGAAATCCAGCGAAGTTTATTGGGATGTGTATTACACACGCCTCAAGGAAGCTTTTCGTGCCTCCTGGAAGCTTTTCTGTGAACAGGTCGATAGCGTTAATGACGCTGCCAAGATAAAATAGTTTCTCTCAAAACCCCTATCCAAACTGGAACTTTAGTAGACGACATAGGAGTGAGGGCAGAGACAACGGAGGACATGTTGAGGCTTTTGATGAAACCCATTTTCCACAGGATACGAAAGGACTCACGGAGACACCGGAATCTTGGAATAATGTCGTTGATCGAAGGAGCTTCAAACCATTTAAGTCACCCGGAACTGATGGAATATTTCCGGCGTTACTACAGAAAGAGGCAGACTATCTGGCGCCTCATCTGGCCAAAATGTTCACATCGTGCCTAGGACTTTCATATACTCCGAAAGCCTGGCAGGCAAGGATGGTGTTTATACCTAAGCCCGGCAAGGCAAGTTATGCAACACCAAAGGCCTACAGACCCATAAGCCTTACGTCCTTTGTACTAAAAACCTAGGACTTTCATATATTCCGAAAGGCTGGTAGGAGGCAAGGGTGATGTTTATACCCAACCTAGGACTTTCATATACTCCGAAAGGCTGGTAGGAGGCAAGGGTGGTGTTTAAACCCAAGCCCGGTAAGGCAAGTTATGCAACACCAAAGGCCTACAGACCCATAAGCCTTACGTCCTTTCTACTCAAAACCATGGAACGTATTGTGGGCACCATGATAAAGAGTAGGACATCCAGCGAACTGCTCAAATACAAACAGCATGCCTATGTCGAGGGAAAGTCAGTGGAGACTGCCCTGCACGAGGTTGTGCATAAAATAGAAGAATCCTTCGATGCCAAAATGTATACACTGGCGGAATGCATTGACCTCGAGAGGGCTTTTAACAATGTGCGGAGCGACACATTGATCTTATGTTTAGACCAGTACCGGGTGGACCCGGTCCTTAGAGACTGGATAAACCATATGCTAAGAAACAGGTGGATAAATTGTGTCTCCCATGGCATAAGGGAGAAATTGGCACAGGGCACGCCTCAGGGGGGTATTTTATCGCCACTCATATGGGTGACCACCACAAATGACCTATTACGGAAGCTGACCTTATAATACATCTAAGGGGTAAGGATCCGAACGAGCTATGCAGATGGGCCGAAAGGGTCTTGCATATGGCATATGACTGGGCTAGACCCAGAAGTCTCAATGTTAACCCAGAGAAGACTGAAATATGCCTGTTCACGAGGAAGACGAAGGTGGGCCAATTTAATGCACCACGTTTCCTCAATAAGACGATTTCGATATCTGACAAAGTCAAATACTTAGGTGTGATCTTAGACAGAAATCTGAATTGGAAGTGTCACATTCAGGAGCGTACTGAGAGGGCTCAATGATGTTGGGCACTATGTAGACGGACCGTAGGCTCGAAATGGGGCTTGAATCCGAGGATAGTCCACTGGCTCTACAGGAGCGTGATTAGACCAATACTTATATGGTATATGACTGGGCTAGACACAGAGGTCTAGCCCGTTCACGAGGAAGACGAAGGTGGGCCAACTTAATGCACCACGTTTCCGCTATAAAATGATTTCGATATCTGACAAGGTGAAATACTTAGGTGTGATCTTGGACAGGAATCTGAATTGAAGGTGTCACATTCAGGAGCGTACTATGTGACCCGTCTACAGGTTCGAAATGAGGCCTGAATAGCCCACCGGCTCTACAGGAGTGTAATTAGACCAATACATACTTACGCCTATGTAGTTTGGTGGACTGCTATGGACAAAAAGTGCAACATAAGGACCATACCACAGGTTCAGAGAACATGTTGACCATGCCCACTAGGGCACTGGAGACTATATAGATATCCGACCCATTGACAAACAGATTAAGTGTGAGGCAGCCATTGCGGCTATGAGACTTAAGGCGATGGGAGAATGGATTGAGGATGGGAGCAGCTCATACCATTGCGGTATAATCGAGGCGACGATAGGAAACCTGAAAGAAAGGGAAGAGGTTCCCGATCGGATACCTAAGATGAACCTTGAAGTCGAGTGCGAGGCACTGCTGCCATCGACATAGGCTTGGATTGACGGAACCCTAGTATTGCCATCTGGAAGATCATGTTACATGGATGGATCAAAGCTAGAGGACAGAGTGGGCCTGGGGGTTTACATTGGGAACCCAGGGACTGACATCTGTTTTAGACTGCCTAACCATAATACGGTCCTGCAGGCGGAGATCCGGGCGATCACGGAATGCGTGAAGTGGTGTGTTGCTAACGCGAGGACATCAAGTGTGAACATCTTTACCGACAGTGAAATTGTCATAAGGGCAATAATAACCAGGACGGTAAGGTCACTAACACTCTTGCAGTGAAAGAAGGAGATTAACGCCTTCTCTGGGGATGGAAAAATCCGCATCGTTTGGGTGCCGGGCCATAACGGAGTAAGGCGAAATGAAAGGGCCGACGAGATTAACGTCTTCTCTGAAGATGGCAAAATCCGCATCGTTTGGGTGCAGGGCCCTAACGGAGAAAGGGGAAATGAAAGGGCATACGATTTGGCGGTGAAGGCCAGAGGACTGTCGTTAATAAACTTGGTTAACTAGAGTCCTTTCGGATTGACGCAGTCCGAGTTAAGGGAGTGGGCGACGAATCCGCATGCAACATTGTGGAACAGTCGGTAGGACGGTAAAACTATGGGGGATCCAGATCGTGAAAAGACGCCTCTATTACTGAAAGGAAACAAGATGGAGGTCAATATAGCTATTGGTATCATAACGGGACACATAGGACTACGAGCTCACTTATGTAAAATTGGTACGTCAAGTGATAGCATGTGTAGGACATGCGGGGAAAATGATGAGACGTTGGAGCATTTCCTTTGTCATTGCCCGGCTTTCGCTTCTAACAGATACTGGCACTTAGGTGGAGACACAATACTAGACATGAACCAACTTAGGGGAGTGATATTGAAAACAATTAGGGATTTTGTAAGTAGCACGGAATTCCTATCTAAAAATCTTCTTAGAGCTTACTTAGAGCGCACAACAAGCCGATTAGGTGTATGTCCATAGTGGCATGGGGCGGATTAATATCTGCACCCTCTTTTCAACCTAACCTAAACTAAGGTGACAAAAATATTGTGGGTACATGAGCTTTTGCTAATATCGCTTAGGAGAGTGATGGCGGTTATAAAAAAGGGAGAAGAAGAGAGCTGTATACCTAGCCACATGTAGCGTATGATAGTCACTGAACTGTAATCGTTATACTATGATATTCTTAAGGAATTGTCCACATTTCCTCCACATTGTGAGGACGCCGGCTGGTTGTGGTGAAACTTGTCCAAAATCAGCATATAGCTTGGTCGAAAGGCAGAAATCCCTTCTCGACCAATGCCGCATGCATGGATACCAAATGACCCAAATAAATCCTTGACATACTTGAAATATCATGCCATTTAACTTAAAAGCTCAAATTATGTAAGCATTACAACGACATACATATAGAATGGATGTGTTAAGGCACATCAATTTCCAACTCAAACCCTAAATCACCAAGCCTTTGGGCTACTTGTTCCTGGGAATACCAGTATATACGTTCCGTTAACACACATTGTGTGTGTTCTGCCGATATGAAAACCTGTTACTTCAATCACTTTTGACTGATTTTCCGAAAATTTCAGTGTGAGTCGCAAAATTGCAAAACTTCATCAATGTCTAATAAATGAGATTACCATCGGCTGCACAAGCATATCCGCCATATGCAGCAACACCATATTGTCATAGATATTCTCATCAATGTGGACAACAGTTTACCATATCCTCAACATCATCATAGCTCATATTATGCACATGAAGGACACCATGATCTTGACGATGGCCCATGGCATCATAGCTGCTTGCATGCATGAGCTGCTAATAGAATTCCATGGTCCGGTTAATGAAATCTCATCGCATGTCGCAAGCACCAAGGCCAATTGGATGAGTGAGGATAATTCTACCCCCCGTTTGAAGATAATGCATCTGGAAGAATTTTAAAAATTCAGCTAACACAATGTGTGCATAAATATGCATATTGTTATAATGTTAGGGTGTATTATAGTTGGAGGCATCTTATACAGAAAGAGGTAAAAAGGTGTTAAGTTCAGCGGGGCCGAACTTTGGATACCCACCGTTTATTTTTTTTATTTTTTTGCGTTCCGTCAATTTATAAGAGCCAAAAAACACTCACTATCCCTACTACTCAACTCTGCCTAAACACTCGACACCCTAATGCATCGAAATCCATAAATATTTAACCATCATTTTGTTAATCTATTTAAGCATGTGTTTGTGAGTACACAATACACTGGTTTATAATTCACACTGTACATTTTTGAGTATTCATCAATTATGCACGAGAACAGCGCACATAAATGACGGTCGCATAGAAGAACTAAACACCACAGATTTTCCGCATAATCAAAGCCCTTAGCATAGTTTAAGGCGCCCTCTGCTCACCAAAGTGTATAACAGATTCGATATAAATCGAACTAAACAGCATACTTTTAGGAGTTTATAAATCTCTAGAGTGCATAAGTATGTTAAATAATGCATTTACACATAATGATGCTTGCTTTATTTAGATTCATATAGATTTTAAAATGTTAAAGTTACCATTTAAATTTAAGCAAAGGTTTCATTTGCCGTTAAGTTGGGTATTATGAACATTTTGTAGAGAGTTGAAATTTATTACAATATAGTGAAAGGTGTTTAATAATGAGTTTTTGCAATCCCATGTTTCTATTGTTTTGTGCAAAGCTCCGTATGGTGTGTTGAGGTTAATATGTATCAAAAGTAGAGCATCTTTTGCCTTATTTTTACACCCTCCACTATAAAATGGGGTATACTAATTTCGTCATTATGTTTGTAACACCTCGAAATATGCGTCTAAGATCCCATAAAGCATATATAGGTTTTTGATCGTCATGGCATTTTAAGTCGAACTAGCCATGTTCCGTCCGTCCGTCCATCGGTCCGTCTGTCTGTCTAAATCACGCTAACTTTTGAAGGAGTAAAGCTAGCCGCCTGAAATTTTGCACAAATACTTCTTTTCACCATCCTACCGACAGTTTCGCTGCTCCACAATGTTGCATGCGCATTCGTCCTCTGGCCTTAACCGCTAGATCGTCTGCCCTTTTATTTCCCCTTTCTCCGTTATGGCCCGGCACCAAACGATGCGGATTTTGCCATCCTCAGAGAAGGCGTTAAACTCCTACTTACACTGCAATCAATACTCTTAGTGACCTTACCGTCTTGGTTGTTATTACCTTATGTTAATTTTACTGTCGGCTAAGATGTTCACACTCGACGTCCTCGCGTTAGCACCACACCACTTCACACATTCCGTGATCGCCGGATCTCCGCCTGCAGGACCGTATTATGATCAGGCAGTCTAAAACAGATCTCAGTCCCTGGGTTCCCAATGTAGACCCCCAGACCATTTCTGTCCTCTAGCTTTATTCTATCCGTGTAACATGATCTTCCAGATGGCAATTCTAGGGTTGAGTCAATACAAGACTGTGGCGATGGCAGCAGTGCATCGCACTCGATTTCAAGGTTCATCTCAGGTATCCGATCGGAAACCACTTCCCTTCCTTCCAGGTATCCTTTCAACACCTAGACTATACCGCGATGGTATGAGCTGCTCCCATCCTCAAGCCATTGTCCCATCGCCTTAAGTCTCATAGCCGCAGTGGCTGCCTCACACTTAATCTGTACGTCAATTGGTCGGATATCTAGATATCGCTCCCCCTATTCCTAAGACATCATTTTCTCTGAACCTGTTGTATTCACTTTTTCTCCATAGCAGTCCACCAAACTACTGAGGCGTAAGTAAGTATTGGTCTAATGACGCTCCTGTAGAGCCAGTGGACTATCCTCGTATTCAGGCCCTATTTCGAGCCTATGACCCGTCTAGTTAGTGCCCAACACCTGTGAGACTTCTCAGTTCGCTCCTGAATGTGACACTTCCAATCCAAGATCACACCTAAGTATTTGACCTTGTCAGATATCGTAATCGTCTTATTGAGGAAACGTGGTGGGTTAAATTGGCCCAGCTTCGCCTTTCTCGTGAACAGGCATATTTCAGTCTTCTCTGGTTTAACATTAAGACCTCTGGGTCTAACCCAGTCATATGCCATATGCAAGATCCTTTCGGCCCTTCTGGTCCTTACCCCTTAGACGTATTATAACATCATCTGCGTAGCAGATGGGTTCAAATCTCACACTTGCTACTTAATAGAAGGGACAAAATAGACTTTTTTGCCGCAAAGGAAAAATCGAAAAAAACAAACAAAAATTCAAAAATTTAATGATCTCGCCTTAACAGGCACAAAAATTGAAAAATTCGGCAGAGCCCGGCCAGGATTCGAAACTGGCCACACGGAGCAACAGCGAGAGCCGTTGCCATTGTCTACGCATTCGAAGCCATCAATACAACTTCCAACAGATGAACAAAATCATGTGTCGTACGGAATAAGTGTAATTTGTCACAGAAAGAATGTCTGTCATTACACAAAAATGCATGCATTGGGAAAAGTACAGCTAATAAGAAGGGTTGTCGAGCTTGGTTAATGAGGTAATTGTACCATAGATACGTTTACGCTATGAATACGATTCAAATACAACATACCAAAGCACGGCCCTTAAAGCCATCACACCTAATATGGTTGAAAAGTCTTCTAACCAAAGACGAAACGTGTTGCTATCTTTGGTTTTCCTTTTCCATTTGCATCTCCGATCATTGAGCTCGTCTCGAAAGAGAAACAAACAAAAAATCATTTAGTTGGAGATTTTTTGGGGGAATTTATTTGCAATTTTGGGGATCTGTCTTAAAAAAAAATCTGGCAACCGAAGCGAACTGCTTAGCTGTTGAGATCTCAAGGGCTTCTAAGCCAACGGCTGCGGACCATGCCACACGTTTAATGGTTTTGACTGCGCGAGCGACTCATTCCCATCCCCAGAAAGGTGTGATATTAAGTACGGATTGTCAAATGAGCCAAGCGAGAATTATAATCCACTAATTTTGACAAAATAGACATCGAATAACGGCATTCAATGTGATTACCTATGCCAAGAAATAAATGCAGATTCTCACATCAGTTCGTACGCCCTCCATACCAGTATAAGTGAATGTTCACCACCTGTTTTGATGACCACGGCCAGTGTAAGTTCATGTACACAAAAATATGTCTATGTAGTTGTTTGGCTGACCCATGAGTATTTAAATGAATACTTTGCCCGCTGGTCGCCTCTAGCTTATGTCCATATGTATGAATGGTTGTGTGGCTAGCCTATGAGTATTTTATGTGCATAAATGCGGACGACCACTAACGCAGCGTGGATAGAGAGGTGTATAGAGTACAGTGGTTACGGTTGTGTTAATATGTAGTCCAAATTGACTTAAGATGAATAAATGCGTACAAAGCCTATTTTGTAATTCGCAGCATCTTTGAAGAAGTATGGTCCAATGATACCACCAGCCCATAAACCGCACCAAACTGTGACTTGTTCAGAATGCATTAATACCTCTTGCTGATCTTCACTCCAAAATCGTCAATTCTGATTATTTATGTGCCCATTAAGCCTAAAATGATCTTCGTCGCTCAATGGAAGAAGCGCTCTATAAACTGTCTTAACAGAGCACGCAGTTTGATAATAAAATTCTATTGTTTACAAGCTTTCGTGCGTTTGTAAGACGATTTATGGTTAAATGATAGACCAAACTGAAGATGTTTGACAGTGAAACGAAACACGAAACTTGCATGAGCTGTTTTAACTAGTGTTTCCAAAAAGATAATAGCTAAAAAATCACCCTTCATTTCAACAAACTTCTGCTTTTTTTGGGACACTCTTGTACACATACGTTTGACTTATTGAGTAATTTGTATTTTTATTCTATTTTTGCTTTAATATCAAGTATCTCTTAAATGTTCCATAAATAACAATAACCATTTTGAGGATGTTAATATTTAAGAATTCCACAAAATGACTCTTGAATATTTAAATATTTCCATAATTGAAAAATTGCAACATTTTGACTGGAACTTTCATTGCATATCCTTTTCCCACAACAAAGTGTTTCCCTTTCCTAATGACACACATCCTTTTCTTATCTCAAAATCTAATTCCATGAGAATTGGCAATGTCGTAGAGCTTGGTGATGGTGACGACGATGGTGATGAATTTATTTTAGAAATTGTTGAAACCACACAATCTTAAAGAGCCTCTGGATAACTAAAACCTCCTACCAATTAGTCTTTCGATTTCAAGCCTAAGTCTTCTTCTTCTTCTTCATCATCATCCACTTGCCACCATTTGTTGTATATATCCACAGCCGCCACAGAAAAGGAAAGGCATGTTTCCAAAAGGCAACGTAGAGTGGCATTGCATGCATCGACGAGCTTGCTCTGGCATGGAAACCACAATTTTCAAGTTCGCTTGTTGCATAAGCCACAGTGGGGCAGTATTGATGTGTGTTATGCCTTTCACCATAGAATGGGGATGTACAAATTTTATCCTTCGGAAAATATTAGTGGAACTACATATTAACCTAAGACAATATTAAGTACACCAAAGAAAACTTTTATGAACCAAATATGCAGTTTTCGCTACCACACCGTATAAATTGTGAATCAATCACATTCTAATACCCTCCACCATAAAATAGGAGTATACTAAGATAATAATTCCGTTTCTATTACCTTGGAATATTGATCTGCCACCCTATGAAGTATTTTCTTCTTATATACAAAATTAAATTTGTGTGAACCGATTACCTTGAAATTTTCACAGATTGTAATATCGGAAGGGGAGCGGACCCTCCCCTTTCCCAAAAGTACTACCCAAAAATAAAAGTGGACCGATCGGGACAATATGGAACTCAAATGAAAGGTATTCAGGAGTAGAATACGAATTTCATATTAAAAATTTGGACCAAGTAACTGGGGGGCCTCCCCAACCCCAAAACCCTCTAAAATAGGTTTTTTGGACGATCATGACAATATGGGACAATAAAGGTATTCGGGAGAAGATTGCAAATATGGTCAGGAAGGAGAAATAGGCTATAAAATTTGTTGATTTCGGAAGGGGCGGACCCTCCCCCGTTACACAAAAATACCACCTAAAATCAAAAGTGTACCGATCGGTACAATGTGGGGATCAAATGAAAGGTATTGGAAAATAGAATACGAATATGGTAACCAACCCCGAAATTCCCCAAAAACAGACATATTGGACGATCATGTCAATATGGGCCTCAAATGAAAGGTATTCGAGAGTAGATTACAAATCTGACATACAAAATCTGTTTGAAGTATAGGGGATCACCCTACCTCCCAAAAATGCCTTCACATGTTCCGTAGAATCAAAAAGTAAGAGCGTGCTAAGTTCGGCCGGGCCGAATCTTATATACCCTCACCCATTGATCGCATTTGTCGAGTTCTATGCGCGGTATCTCTTTTTAGACAAACATAGAATATTGAATAAGAACTGTTATGCTATTGTAGCTATATCAAGTTATAATCCGTTTCGGACCATAAATGAATGCTGAACATTGTAGAAGTCATTGTGTAACATTTCAGTTCATTCGGATAAGAATTGGGTCTTGTAGGAGCTCAAGAAGTAAAATCGGGAGATAGGTTTATATGGGAGCTCTATCAAGCTATTGATTGACTCAGACCATATTAGACACGTATGTTGAAGGTCATGAAGGAAGCCGTTGTAAAAAATTTCAGCCAAAAAGGATGACAATTGCGTCCTTTAGAGGTACAAGATGTCAAGATCCCAGATCGATCCCACAGTTATTAGAAGTCATAACAAAACACCTCATGCAAAATTTCAGCCAAATCGGATGAGAAATGCCCGCTCTATTGGCTCAAGAAGTCAAGTTCCAAGAGATATGACAGCTATACCAGATTATGAACCGATTTGAATCATTTTTAGCACAGTTGTTGAAAGTGATACCAAAATACTACGTGCATAATTTCAATTAAATCGGATGAGAATTGCGCCCTCTAGAGGCTCAAGAAGTCGAGACCCAAGATCGGTTTATATGACAGCTATATCAAAACATGGTCCGATTTAAACCATACTTAGCACAAATGTTGAAAGTGATACCAAAACATCACGTGCAAAATTTCAGTCAAATCGGATAAGAATTGCGCCCTCTAGCGGCTCAAGAAGTCAAGACACAAGATCGGTTTATATGGCAGCATTATCAAAACATAGACCGATTTAAACCAAACTTGGTACAGTTATTGAAAGTGATACTAAAACACCACTTGCAAAATTTCAGTCAAATCGGATAAGAATTGCGCCCCCTAGAGGTTCAAGAAGTTAAGCCTCAAGATCGGTTTATATGGCAGCTATATCAGGTAATGGACCGATTTGAACCATACTTGGCACAGTTGTTGAATATCATAACAAAACACATCGTACAAAATTTCATTCCAATAGGATAAGAATTGCGACCTCTAGAGGCTCAAGAAGTCAAGATACCCCCTCCCCCCCCTTCCCACCTTACAACAAAAAGGCACCCAAAACCAAAAGTGGACCGATGGGTTATCAAACCAAAGGCATTGAAGACTGAAAACGAATATCGTATTGAAATTTTGGTCCAAGTACCCTGCGGGCCGCCCCAACTCCAAAAACTCCTCTAAACAGATATATTGGACGTTCCTATCAATATGGAACTCAAATGAAATGTATTCGGCATTACAAATATGGCATAAATAATTAGGTCCAAGTAATGGGAGGTCGCCGCACCCCAAATACCCCCAAATGGGCATATTAGCCGATCATGGCTATATGAGACTCAAATGAAAGGCATTCGAAAGTAGATTAGGAATATGACATTAAAATATGCGTTCAAGTTCAGGTGGCGATTTTCCTCCTAAAAAAAACGTCAAATAGGTTAATTGACCCATTATGACAATATGGGACTCAAATGAAAGGTATTTGAGAGTAGAAAACGAATTTAGATATCCAATTTTGAAGCCAAATGATTGGAGGGATATGAAGATCAGATTAGGGGGTGCTTTAAGGCGTCACCCTCTAAACTGAACTTCATATCCGACTATGGCAAATGGCACATTGGAGCTCAAATCTACGATATTTGGGGGTAAAGAACGAATTTGATATCTATTTTCAGGACAAAATACCGGTGGCCGCCCAAGCCTCAAAACACCCTCCAAACGGTTCGTATTTACCGACCATGGCAATTTGAGGCTCAAATTAAAGGGATTTGGGAGTGCTGCACGAATTTGATATCCATATTTGAGTCGAAATGTCTGAACTGCCATCACTCCCCTAAAAAGCACTTTTCATTACCCTAATTTTTGAAAACAAGATCTGAGATTGGTGATGCGATTCATTCAAAATTTGTATACCCTCCACCATTGGATGGGGGGTATAGTAATTTCGTCATTCTGTTTGTAACTACTCGAAATATTCGTCTGAGAGCCCATAAAGTATATATATTCTTGATCGTCGCGACATTTTATGTCGATCAAGCCATGCCGTCCGTCTGTCGAAAGCACGGTAACTTCCGAAGCTAGCCGCTTGAAATGTTGCAAAATTACTTCTTATTAGTGTAGGTCGGTTGGTATTGTAAATGGGCCATATCGGTCCATGTTTTGAGATAGCTGCCACATAAACCCATCTTGGGTCTTGACTTCTTGAGCCTCTAGAGTGCGCAATTCTTATCCGATTGGAATGAAATTTTGCGCGACGTGTTTTGTTACAATATCCAACAACTGTGCCAAGTATGGTTCAAATCGGTCTATAACCTGATATAGCTGCCATATAAACCGATCTTGGGTCTTGAATTCTTGAGCCTTTAGAGGGCGCAATTCTCATACGATTTGAATGAATTTTTGTACGTAGTATTTTGTTAAAATATCCAACAACTGTGCCAAGTATGGTTTAAATCGGTCCATAACCTGATATAGCTGCCATATAAACCGATCTCGGGTCTTGACTTCTTGAGCCTCTAGAGTGCGGAATTCTTATCCGATTGGAATGAAATTTTGCGCGACGTGTTTTGTTATGGTATCTAACAACTGTACCAAGTATGGTTCAAATCGGTCTATAACCTGATATAGCTGTCATATAAACCGATCTTGGGTCTTGACTTCTTGAGCCTCTAGAGGGCGCAATTCTTATCCGATTTGAATAGATTTTTGCACGTAGTATTTTGTTATGATATCCAAGAACCGCGCCAAGTATGGTTTAAATCGGTCTATAACCTGATATAGCTGCCATATAAACCGATCTCGGGTCTTGACTTCTTGAGCCTCTAGAGTGCGGAATTCTTATCCGATTGGAATGAAATTTTGCACGACGTGTTTTGTTATGATATCTAACAACTGTGCCTAGTATGGTTCAAATCGGTCCATAACCTGATATAGCTGTCATATAAACCGATCTGGGATCTTGACTTCTTGAGCCTCTAGAGGTCGCAATTATTATCCGATTTGAAATTTTGTACGACGGCTTCTCTCATGACCATAAACATGCGTGTTTATTATGGTCTGAATCGGTCTATAGCCTGATACAGCTCCCATATAAATCGATCTCTCTATTTTACTTCTTGAGCCCCCAAAGAGCGCAATTCTTATTCGAATTGGCTAACATTTTACACAGGTCTCCAACATATAATGTAATTGTGGTCCAAACCAGACCAGATCTTGATATCGCTCTAATAGCAGAGGAAATCTATTCTTATATCCTTTTTTGCCTAAGAAGAGATGCCGGGAAAAGAACTCGACAAATGCGATCCATGGTGGAGGGTATATAAGATTCAGCCCGGTATGGGTATGGGTCAGATGATTATCTGCACCCTCTTTTCAACCTAATCTAACGTAACCTACCGTCACCAAAACCGTCACCTCTTTTCAACCTATCCTAAGGTAACCTACCGTTACACAGTGGGCCAAATGGCAAAAAAATTGGAAATAAGTCTACAACTTTTTATCTGTTGATTTTAGCCATACAAAATGTTCTAGACATTTGTAGAGGAGGACATAGGCTTTCAGAAAAGTGCTGTTGTTGGTCCATATCTTTAATACAGGGTGAGCTACAGGGTGTCAAAGTTGACCACTTTTGACTTCTCCAAGCTTCTGGGGGCCATAACTTTTGATCTACTCAACCGATTTACATGATTTAGGACTCTAGAGAAAGAGCTTGACAAGATCTAAAAAACTTATGCATAAAGTACCATGCCATCGTGTACTGTTAAGGAGTTATGAATTGTTTAATTTTAAAATATGAAAATTTGGCCTTGGTTTTTTTCAGTGTTTTTTTAATAACTCCGTCAATTTTAAAGCTATAAACTTCATACTTCACACAAATTATGCCAGCATATGTGTGCATAAAATACAAAAGGAATCACGTGAATATCTTTGGCGGTTTAAAAATGGCATCGTTTTCAATATGAAAAATATTTTTTTTGTCAAAAAATTGCAAAATTTTTCAAAAAAGATACTCCCATTTCCTTTAAGTTTTCGCAAACTTTGGCCGTCAAAGCATTATCATTTCTTTCCATTTTCACAAAGTCGAGGTATTAAGAAAAGTTTTAAGTGCTAATTTGGCTAATTTCGATATCAAACAACACCGTTATCTTAAGACCAAAATGGCCAATTTTTTTACTAAACTTCAAAAGTTTCTCACTGGAAAAAAAGTTCCACGGGGATTTTTTCGCTTTTTTTGAACTTAAATGAAAGCTTAAAATGTTCCCAACATTTTAAGGTATGTCTCGCCATATCCTAGCCATAAATGAGATCGTAGCGATCAAAATACTGAAAAAAGTCAATTTTCAAGTAGTGCTATATTCATTGCTAAAAAACAAGTATTACGTCACATTTTATTGCAAAGATGTTAAATAAACTTTTATTTGGTAACACTTCTTCTACAAAACACAAAAAGAATCATGGAAATATCTCTATTCTATTCCATTTTATGGAACCGGCAATAAAAAAGTCAATTTTTCAAAAAAGTCGAATTTCCCAAATTTTGTTTTTGTAGTCCTAATTGCACATGACACACTATAGCCATATTTACGCAACATACCTTATCGTAAAGGAAATTTTCATACCTTTCCAACGATGTATAAAACATTTCTCAACTCGGATTCTATCTACTCTAAAATTCATTTACACTTCATTAAACTCTATATAAAAATGTCTATTTGTGAAATGGAACCTTATATGGGGCCTACACTAAAACATTGATAGATTTGCCCAGGGTTTACAATACAAATGTGTTAGAATAAAAAAAGGTCTCCTGCCAAAGTTTAAAAAAATTGGAATAAAAATATGTGTTTTAGAGCGAAAACACTTCGCATCGGCGTGCGTTTGTATAGTACCTACATCTATTTTTAATGTAAGCTGATGATTTTTGAATAAAAAGTAACCTAGAAATATACCTGCATATATATATATATTTGTGTTAAGATTTGATGCAGACAAATGTTACCTGTTTCGCTATGTCGAATTCCCAGGAAATCCACCGTATCAATGAATGTGAAAAAACCTACCCATAAAAAATTCATTGTCATTTTTTTTAACCAAATTCGAGTCCAGGTAAATAATTATAGAAGAGTAAGTAAAAAGAGGCACTTTGGACCCCTTTTTACGATTGCGTCTGATACCTGAAATGGGTCATTAATTGTGAATATATTGCATAAATATTTGAACAAAATCCAAATTTTCTTCATTATATTTTGTAGAGGCGTAAAGGACATTTATAAGTTATGGAAGTCATACTGAAGTATTCCACTCTTTCGAAAATTGTATGGGACATCAAAAATGATTCCAAATCATACACGGAGTCATTTAAGGAACTTGTTTACACTTTGGACCACATATATGGAATAAGGCTAAATAAAGACGCTTTAGACAAACTTGAAAAATTCTACAAATCATTTGAGAGAAGGTTGCCAGAATGTTCATTCGCAAAAATCAAGTTTTTCAAAATGTATGAGAAGTGGCTGAAATCGGATCTACTTATTGAAATTAAACCGCTGATTCCCGGCCGGCCTAGCAAAGCATACGACGAAGTTACGGAGAAAACCAAAAAGAAAAAACAAGAGGAACTATTAGCGGCACATCCGCCAAATTTAATAAAAGATACGTTCAAAACAGCATTGTTAAAAACACAACCAAAAAATGTTGGACGAATTGTCGATGTTTTACCATTAGCATCTCCGAAAAGGGTAAAGAGAATGGTAGAAAGTATTCCAACTCCAAAATCGACTACAGAATTCACGGAGGAAGATGCACTGGCCCTGATTTTGAACCTAGGCCTCTCAAGAAACAAATACTCAACAATGAGGAAGGCTCTTCGTGAAAAAGGATGGGGTTGTTTACCCTCAAAACATAAATTGTACAACACCAGGACGAAAATGGTGCCATCAAATATATACGTGGACGAATTAAAAGCAAGAGTGAAACTTGCTGATCTTGTTGAAAATACAGCTGTTAGAATTATTTCTAATTTTACTGAAGAACAGTTGAACACATGTAATAATTCCGAAGTGGTTTTGATCAGCAAATGGGGTTGTGATGGATCATCTGGATTTTCCGAATATAAGCAACAAACAGAAATAGATACCAACTTCGCATCAATTTTCATGGCATCATTAGTACCATTGAGAATGAGATTGTACAAGGACCAATCTTCATCATCGAAAGAAAATGCATTTCAAGATATATGGATAAATAGAACACCTGGGTCAAAATATTTATGTCGCCCAATTCGGTTTGAGTATACAAAGGAAGACCGGAACACAACACGATCTTTGGTGAACGAAATAAAGGAAGAAATTGCTGCATTACCCATGATTGTTATAAACCAATTGGGAAGAAATATAAAAGTTTCGTTTCAACTACAACTCACTATGATCGATGGAAAGGTGGCAAACGCATTAACTGGCGTTATGTCCAATTGGAGATGCAATATTTGTGGCAAGAAGAATGGGCAATTCGAGGACAAGTCTGATGAAAATTTAGTAAACGAAAATGCGCTCAATTTCGGTATTTCGCCCCTGCACTGTAGAATTCGATTCATGGAGTATTGTTTGCATTTATCGTATGACCTTAAATATCGGACTAGCCCTGGAAACCGCGATGTCTCTGCTAGAAACAACCAAGATCTTCACAAAATGAGGCAGGAAGAGAAGAATCGAATCCAGTTGGAGTTTAAACAAAAGGGACTTATAATAGATAAACCTCTTTACGGATACGGAAGCACAAATGATGGCAACTCGGCAAGGCGGTTTTTTGAGGACCCCGTATCGACATCTAAAATAACCGGTCTTGATGAACACTTGCTAAGACGATTCAAAGTGATTTTGGCTGTAATCAATAGCAAAAAGATGATAAATTCAACCAAATTTGAAGCTTATAGTAATGACACAAAAAACATTTTATCTGATTTATATTCGTGGAAAGCTTTAACACCGACAGTACATAAAGTCTTACATCATGGCAAGGAAATTGTGGAATACAACATACTTCCGTTAGGAGAACTTACAGAAGAAGCTCAGGAATCCCGTAATAGAGATGTTAAACAGTTCCGGCTTTTCAATACCCGAAAGAGCACCAAATTTAACCAAAATTATGATTTACTTCAATATTTATTGTTATCGTCTGATCCGGTACTATACAGCATCAGAACTAAATGGCTACCAAAAATATGTGACGATATAGATAAGGACGATCCCGATGCCATTCAAATTAAAGAGCTTTTAAATTTTGATACCTTAGATTATTTGGTAGAGAATAAAATCAAATAATACAAAACTAAAATGCTTTTTTATTTTGGGAGTAGCTAATATACATATAAACGCACGCCGATGCGAAGTGTTTTCGCTCTAAAACACATATTTTTATTCCAATTTTTTTAAACTTTGGCAGGAGACCTTTTTTTATTCTAACACATTTGTATTGTAAACCCTGGGCAAATCTATCAATGTTTTAGTGTAGGCCCCATATAAGGTTCCATTTCACAAATAGACATTTTTATATAGAGTTTAATGAAGTGTAAATGAATTTTAGAGTAGATAGAATCCGAGTTGAGAAATGTTTTATACATCGTTGGAAAGGTATGAAAATTTCCTTTACGATAAGGTATGTTGCGTAAATATGGCTATAGTGTGTCATGTGCAATTAGGACAACAAAAACAAAATTTGGGAAATTCGACTTTTTTGAAAAATTGACTTTTTTATTGCCGGTTCCATAAAATGGAATAGAATAGAGATATTTCCATGATTCTTTTTGTGTTTTGTAGAAGAAGTGTTACCAAATAAAAGTTTATTTAACATCTTTGCAATAAAATGTGACGTAATACTTGTTTTTTAGCAATGAATATAGCACTACTTGAAAATTGACTTTTTTCAGTATTTTGATCGCTACGATCTCATTTATGGCTAGGATATGGCGAGACATACCTTAAAATGTTGGGAACATTTTAAGCTTTCATTTAAGTTCAAAAAAAGCGAAAAAATCCCCGTGGAACTTTTTTTCCAGTGAGAAACTTTTGAAGTTTAGTAAAAAAATTGGCCATTTTGGTCTTAAGATAACGGTGTTGTTTGATATCGAAATTAGCCAAATTAGCACTTAAAACTTTTCTTAATACCTCGACTTTGTGAAAATGGAAAGAAATGATAATGCTTTGACGGCCAAAGTTTGCGAAAACTTAAAGGAAATGGGAGTATCTTTTTTGAAAAATTTTGCAATTTTTTGACAAAAAAAATATTTTTCATATTGAAAACGATGCCATTTTTAAACCGCCAAAGATATTCACGTGATTCCTTTTGTATTTTATGCACACATATGCTGGCATAATTTGTGTGAAGTATGAAGTTTATAGCTTTAAAATTGACGGAGTTATTAAAAAAACACTGAAAAAAACCAAGGCCAAATTTTCATATTTTAAAATTAAACAATTCATAACTCCTTAACAGTACACGATGGCATGGTACTTTATGCATAAGTTTTTTAGATCTTGTCAAGCTCTTTCTCTAGAGTCCTAAATCATGTAAATCGGTTGAGTAGATCAAAAGTTATGGCCCCCAGAAGCTTGGAGAAGTCAAAAGTGGTCAACTTTGACACCCTGTAGCTCACCCTGTATTAAAGATATGGACCAACAACAGCACTTTTCTGAAAGCCTATGTCCTCCTCTACAAATGTCTAGAACATTTTGTATGGCTAAAATCAACAGATAAAAAGTTGTAGACTTATTTCCAATTTTTTTGCCATTTGGCCCACTGTGCGTTACCAAAAACAAAACATGGTTTCTATTGTTGTAGTCTGGTGCCTCGGGACCGCCCAAAACCCGCCAAATGAATTAGACCAATCACGACAATTCAGCGTCATAGGCGGACATATGTTACAATGATACGAATTCGATATTCACATTTATTTACGTAGCCATTCAACCAGAAATGAGCCTCATCGCTAAACGGTGAATGAACACATTTCGAACCGAACACTGATTTTGGTAATAAAATTCAATGATTTGCAAGCGTTGCTCGTTAGTAAGTCTATTCATGATGAAATGTCAAAGCATACTGAGCATCTTTCTCTTTGACACCATGTCTGAAATCCCACGTGATCTGTCAAATACTAATGCATGAAAATCCTAACCTCAAAAAAATCACCCTTTATAAAAGAATACTATATCCACTATACTATTATCTGTTGGTGAGTATGAGGACTCTTGCCTTTCAAAGAATCCCATCTTTAACAAGAATTTGTAACGAAAACTTCAAGTATTACCCAAGAAACAAAAATAGTTGAACATTAAGTCCATCTATCTTCTACTCTCCTCACCGTCATCTAATGAATTTGAGTTTATATTCCCATATGATGTCCCTTATATATTCAAATTCTAGCTTCACCGATTATTAAACTTTCCCACTGTGCCATATTGTAAGTACCAACACATGTATCATCAGTATAGAGTGTGGATGGATACATAATTTAATAAAGATTATTAAGGTATCGAAAAGTTCATAGAGTGATGAATGCAGTATATGTTAGCTATGTGGTCTAGCATTTGCCTTGCATATTCTAACATTTTGCCATGCTACGTAATTCCAGGCAAAACTTGCCAAAAATGTTGGTAAAAGTATTAAAAAATTTCTTGGATAATTTTTCTATTAAAAATACATGCCATACGCATAGAGACAAGGAGAGTAAGGGAGACGCACTGAGCTACAAACTGATGATGTGTCATCAAAAACAAAAATAAAACCAAAAATTCATTATTATCCAAAATTGAGATTGAGAAGGAATTGGATGTATGAACAACATTGTGTATACAACCAGGAAGTAGAGCTAAAGCTCAACGATGAAAAACATCAATCTTATGGGGCTTTACAAGAATGATGAATGGTTAGTGAAGAAAAGGATTTTGGATTTCTATTTGTACATCACCTGGATATGATTCTTGATTATAACGAATTGTCGTGGAGTTATTTGTAATGTGACAATGACCAATATTGGTTAGACGTCCATGCCAACAGACCAACGCCACTGTGTGATTGTTACACAATATGAATATACCAGCTGGACAGGGCCCGCTTCACTGCGCCTTCTTTAACTCTCTAATATCGTTTTGGGGTTGGGAGACTTCGCCTTGAATGTGTATATCGTATCGTATCGTCAATAAAGCTGAATGCCTGCGTTCAAATCCTGGCGATAACATCGGACTTAATTTAAAGCGGTGGTGATCCCCTGTTGATGCTGGTGATATTTGCCATACATGGTCATGTAAAAAATTCTTCCCAATGAGATGTCGCACTGCGGCACGCCATTCGGACTCGGCTATAAAAAAGGGCCCTTATCATTGAGTCTAAACTTGGGTCTAAAAGCTTTCATTGATGTGAGAGAAGCGTGCCCCTTCTCAGTTCCTGGGTAAATTTTTACTCCGGTGTAGAGAGACACTTGGCCCTTAATGTAAATATACGCTTCGTGCTCTACTTTCAAATACATTTTATATGAGCCCCATAATGGCAATATCGGTAAATATTCTGTTTGAGGGTGGGATGAACCCCAGGGCCTTTGTCCCGAAAATGAGAATCAATTTCCAGAAAATCAATCAATTTAAACATCAAATCGTTTTTATACAATAGGGAGGTGTTTTCGGGTCTGGCAGTTCCCCAAACACATGGCTCTTCAATTGGATATCAAATTCGTTTTTTTCTCTCAAGCACCTTTCGTTTGAGCTCTATGTTGTCGTGATTGATCTATATAACCATTTGGCGGGTTTTGGACGGCCCCCGAAGCACCCGACCCCGACAACAGTTTTGTTTTGACTGTGAGAGTGCAACAAAATTTCGAACGAATCGCATTACCAATCTCCGAGATTTGGTGGTTTTGAAAATTAGGGTAATGAGAAGTTCTTTTTAGGGGAAGGATGGCACTCCCACATTTCGACTCAAATGTGGATATCAAATTCGTGCTGCACTCCCAAATCCATTAATTATGAGCCCTATATTGCCATGGTCAGATGTTTGGAGGGAGTTTTGGGGCCGGGGCGGCCACCGGCATTTTGCCCTGAAAATAGATATCAAATTCGTTCTTTACTCCCAAATACCGTTGAATTTAGCTCCATATTGCCCAAAATCGGAAATGATGTTAAGCTTTGGGGGCGCTTTAGGGCGTATCCCCAAACACTTGGATCCAAAATTGGATATCAAATTCCTTTTTTATTCTCATATATTCTCAAATACATTTATTCTCATTTTCATTTGAGTCCCATATTGTCATAATGGGTCAATTAATCTATTTGACTTATGTTTGGAAAAAAAAGCGCCCCATAGACTTGAATACAAATTTTAATGTCATATTCGTAATCTACTACCTTTCATTTGAGTCCCATATAGACATGGTTGACTTATAAGCCCTTTGGGGGTACTTAGGGGTGGGGCGTCCTCCCTGTCGAATACTTTTCATTTGAGGCCCATATTGACATGAACGTCGAATATATCTGTTTAGAGGAGTTTTTGGGATGGGGAGGCCCGCTGGTTATTTGGACCCGAATTTTAATACGATATTCGTTTTCTAGTCTCCAATACCTTTCATTTGACACCCATATTGCGCCTATCAGTCCACTTTCGGTTTTGGATGGCGTTTTTGGGGTAGGAGGGAGGGACCGCCCCCATTCGATACCTAAAAATTATATAGCCTATGTTTCCTTCCAGACAAACTTATATAAAAAATTTTAAGAAATTCGGTACAGCCATTTTTGATTCTACAGAACAAACAAAAAAAACCGAGTCCCATATAGTCAGTCATGATGGGTCATATGCCCATTTAAGGCGTTTTTGGGGGGGTAGGGTGACCCCCTATACTTCGATCTGATTTTGTATGCCAGATTCGTAATCTACTCCCGAAAACCTTTCATTTGAGGCCCATATTGATATGAACGCCTAATATGTCTGTTTGGGAAAATTTTAGGGTTGGGGCGGCCCGATGGGTACATAGATCCAAATTTTTATACCATATTCGTATTCTATTTTCCAATACCTTTCATTTGATACCCATGTTGTCCCGATCGGCACACTTTTGATTTTGGGTGGTGTTCTTTGGGTCAAGGGGGAGAGTCCGCCCCTTCCGAAATCAACAAATTATAAATCCTATTTCGCCTTCCTCCCCCCATATTCGCAGTTTACACCCGAATACCTTTCATTTGAGTCCCATATTGTCATGCTCGTCCAAAGAACCTATTTTAGGTCGTTTTGGGGTTGGGGCGGCCCCCCAGTTACTTGGACCCAATTTTTAATATAAAATTCGTACTCTAATCCTGAATACCTTTCATTTGAGTCCCATATTGTCCCGATCGATCCACTTTTATGTTTGGGTAGTACTTTTGGGGTAAGGGGAAGGGTCAAGGACCCATCTTCGAACTTAACCTGCTTATGGACAAAAAAAGAATCTGTGCAAAGTTTCAACTTTAAAGACTGTAGCGTGATTGGACGGACATGTCTAGATCGTCTAGGATTTTTGCTTTATGGGGTCGGAAATGGACATTTCGATGTGTTGCAAATGGAATGACAAAATGAATATACCCCCATCCTTCGGTGGTGGGTATAAAAACGCCCCCGACTGCCGCAGTTCTCTCTTAACGAGTTGGTTGAACTGTTCAAAATTCGCCTGTTCTGGATCCCGAACCACAGAGTTATTCCAGGGAATTGTAAAACTGAATTGCTTGAGAGACTAGGAACTACCTTTCACATTCCAAGGAAACCGGTATCGGTAGGTATGTCTCTAGCGACAAGTTAGCTAAGTTTTCAGGATCAGCCCCGAAGGGCAAAGAAGGACAAATGGTCACAAAGTAGGGGTTGTTCAAACTCCAAGATTATGTGGCCTAGTCTAAAGATGAAGAGGTATTCTGTTTTGCTGTCGCTGGCTAGAACAGACGTCTCAGTTATTATGTACGTCATGACACACATCAATGTCTCATCGGAAAACATGCTGACAGACTGAAGGTTGAAAGTACCGTCTTTTGCAGAAGCTGTGAAGACGTTGAGGAAGAAGAGTATATAGAAAATCTAGTGTGAGTGTCCCGCAGTGGCAGTCAGAAGGAGTTCCACTTCAGATTCTCATTTTTAGAACTTTGGCTGATTTAGCGAATGTGAACCTTTGGAAGTTGTTGAGCTTTGTAAAATGATCCACATCCTCAAGCGTAATGCCCCATATACTCCCATGGCCGAATACTAAGGTGTTAGGTAAGGCACACAACTTTTTCAACTAAAAAATATTCTCCTAAGTCTAATCAGTTTAAGTCCAAAAATAAAATTTACCAAAGCAACTTGCTTTATCCCCAAAGAGCCTCTATGGAACGCAAACAAAAAAAAAATCATATCTATGGTCAACATAGAGAACAGAGTCGAGCCACAACAGCTATGTCGAGTACACCGATGTGCCATGATGATATTCCCCTTTTAGCCACAAAAAGACAAAAGAGCCCCCGGGCCTCGTGGCTAGAAAGGTCGTTGTTTATTTGTGTGCAAGTGCGTGTCCATGTCTACTGGCCATCACATAGTTAAACAAAGGTCAAGGTTTGTTTATAGACTTGCCTTGGCTAAGAACCCAGAAAACCCCTCAGATGGGGTTGAACGCTTTGTTAATAACTTTTTCTTAACTGGTTGCTATTTTTCTTGCCAGCAAGTCGTTGCCAAGCGACACTTGGCATCCAACATAGGGCCTCTAATGGTGTCACGCGGCCGTAAGACAACAAGACGTTATTAATCACTAAATGTAATTGGCCATAAATTGTAAAAGATGACAAGGCGGTCTAACAGCTCCTTGAGAATATTACGATTTGTTGAAATGTTTATTAACTTTCAAGGATTCCTTGGGTATGCTCTCTGTTTGTCTGTCTTTTGGCTGCATGTGGCTAATGGTGCCCAAATGTTCTCATTTAGCCAGAGACAGATGATTAAAAATCATTTTGGCATTAACCGCCACATTAGAGATGAATAAAGAAAGGCGACCTGCAATAAATGAATAAGAGTTTAATGAGCATTTTGAGGGTTTTATGAGATTTATGCTAATGTCCGGCTGAGTAATGTTAAGCAGGATTTATTTGTTTGCTTAAAATATGAGGCGACGATGATGATGGCAAACCATTGGCAATACTTTAAGGCTATTTTAATGCCCCGCAAATCTTCATAGAAAATCATTGTGGTAACATAAAAATCCAGTTTAGCCAAATTTGTAATTGCAAATGCAAATTTGCTGGGGTAAACTTCTCACATATCAGTGGTGAGGGCTGTCCGATTCAAGTTTGTACTCAGCCTCAGCCTTTTTATAGCCGAGTCAAAATGGCGCGCCGCAGTGATACATCTCTTTAGGGAGAAGTTTTTACATGGCATAATAACTCACAAATGCCGTCATCACTAGGATTAGAACCAAGGCGAACCAATTCTGAACATAATCTACGGTTGCGCGTTCCCAAGATTCAGCCCGGCCGAATTTTTTTGCCTGTTTTTTCCTTTAATTCGAATTAATTTGCTTTAAAGTTTGATCGTCCATCAACATTAATGTTTCCCTACTCTTAAGATAACACGTCAAGGTCAATGTCCACATTTCAAATATTGAAAGAACGTCTTAGTTGGTATTTTGCCAAAAATAACCAAAAACAACTTCTTTTCCAGCTGCGTCAGACACCAATACAAATACAAATATCCTTTTCAACACTACAATGGCATTGCTTACCAAATATTTAAAGTCAATTTAACAGACCAGAACTTCATACAACCATCTTAAAGGAATCCATCATATGGGCCAATAATTCCGATTTAATGGTGTTTCAGTTCATCAATATATCAATACTCCTTGCCAAGGCATTTAAAACTACTGTAATCATCCTTGTGAGAGCCATATAACATGTGTTTATTTCACAACAGAGCCTACCACTTAACACACACTCAATAAGAAACAAGTAAAAGCGTGCTAAGTTCGGCCGGGCCGAATTTTATATACCCTCCACCATGGATCGCTTTTGTCGAGTTCTTTTCCCGGCATCTCTTCTTAGGCAAAAAAGGATATAAGAAAAGAATTACTATGTTATTGGAACAATTACAAATTATGGTTCATATAGTAAGGGTTGCCCAAAAAGTAATTGCGATTTTTTAAAAGAAAGTAAATGCATTTTTAATAAAACTTAGAATGAACTTTAATCAAATATACTTTTTTTTACACTTTTTTTCTAAAGCAAGCTAAAAGTAACAGCTGAGAACTGACAGAAGAAAGAATGCAATTACAGAGTAACAATCTGTGAAAAAATTTGTCATCGCCGACTATGTGAAAAATCCGCAATTACTTTTTGGGCAACCCAATAATAGTCATTGTGTAAAATTTCAGCCGAATCTAGTAAGAATTGCACACTTTAGGGGCTGAGGAAGTAAAATAGGGAGATCGGTAATAATAATTGCCCATATCGGTTTATATGGAAGCTATATCAGGTTATGGACCGATTTGAACCATTCTTTATACAGTTGTTAGAAGTCATAAGAAAACACGTCATGCAATATTTCTGCCAAATCGAATAGGAATTGCTCCCTGCAGAGGCACAAGAAGTCAAGACCCCAGATCGGTTTATATGACAGCTATATCAAAACATGGACCGATTTAAACCATACTCAGCACAGAAGTTGGAAGTCATAAAAAAACACTTCATGCAATAATTCAGCCAAATCGGATAGGAATTTCTCTCTCTAGAGGCCCAAGAAGTCAAGACCCCATATCGGCTTATATGGCAGCTATATCGAAACATGGACCTATTTAAACCATACTCAGCACAGCTGTTGGAAGTCATAATAAAACAACAATAATAAATAGAGCTTTTATGGGCTTCAGACTCTTTATCGGCAGATCGGTCTATATGGCAGCTATCTTCTTATATATAAAAATCAATTTGTGTTTGTTTGTAGGTTTGTTTATGTGTTCTTTATAGACTCAGAAACGGCTGAACCGATTTTCTTGAAATTTTCACAGATGGTGCATTATGATTCCGTGGTGAAAATAGGGTACTATATTTTTTTATATCTGAAGGGGGTGGGGACCCACTTACCCTAATTTCAGAAACGCCAGATCTCGGAGATGGGTGGTGCGATTTCAGCGAAATCGTGCTCTCATATAGTACCCTAAAAATAAAAATTTGGTATCCAAATTTCGTATAGGGTGTCTAGGGGGTCCGCTCCACCCTAAAACCTACCAAACATATATTTAAACCAATCACGATAATATGGGACTCAAATGAACGGTTTTTAGGATAAGAAAACGTATCTGAAATGCAAATGTCGGACCAAGTGTTAGGGGGACCACTCCAACCCCAAAACACCCCTAAATCTGACATACAATATTTACCGACCGTTACAATATGGGACTCATATGAAAGGTATTTGCGAGTAGAATACGAATCAAATATCCAAATGTGGGACCACGTTTCTGGGGGTCTGGGGGTTATTTACTGAATATGGGGCTAAAATAAAAGGTATTTTAGTAGAAATTTCGATTCTGATATCCAAATATGGGACCAAGTGTTTGGGGGGCCGCCTCTCCCCAAAAATATCCCCCAAGGGGAAAAATTTACGACCATAGCAATATGGGGCTCAAATGAAAGATATTTGGGAGCAAAGCACGAATCTGCGAAATCGGTAAAAAAAGCTGTTATGGGCTTCAGACCCTTTATCGGCAGATCGGTCTATATGAGAGCTATATCTACATATTGTCCGCTCTGAATCATATTTGGGTCTTATATTAGGAGTCATCAAACTACTCCACGTTTCAAACTTCAGCGAAATCAATTAAAAAATAAAGCTTTTATGGGCTTCAGACCCATAATCAGGAGATGGGTCTATATGGCAGCTATATTTAAATATAGTCCAATCTGAACCATATTTGGGTCCTATGTTAGGAGTCGTCAAACTAATCAATGTTTCAAACTTTAGCGAAATCGGTTAAAAAATAAAACTTTTATGGGCTTTAGACCCTTTATCTGGAGATCGGTCTATATGGCAGCTATACCTAAATATTGTCCGATTTGATTCATATTTAGGTCAGGTATCAGGAGACTTAAGATAATCCTCTGTTTCAAATTTCATCGAAATCGGGTAATAAATAAAGCTTTTATGGGCTTTATACCCTTTATCGGCAAATCGGTCTATATGACAGCTATATCTAAATAAAGTCCGATATGGATCATCGGCTCGGGAGGCCTAAAACTACTACAACAGACGGACGGACAGACACACGGACATTGTTAAATCGTCTTAGAATTTTACGACAATCCGAAATATACTTTGTAGGGTCGGAAATTGTTATTTCGATGTGTTGCAAACGGAATGACTAAATTAGTATACCCCCATCCTATGGTGGAGGGTATAAAAACCATAAAATATTTGTACACTACCAAGCTATTCTTTCGCAACACAGTAACTACTGGCAATAAGGTTCACAGAATGGGATACAAGTGGGCGAGTGAATGCCAATATAGTAAAACGGTCAAATGGACGTTTAAACATTTTCCCATGTTGAAGCCATTAAATCAATGCAATCAATTATTTCTGTTGGTTTTAATGGCAATTATACTTTTCACATTTATTCATCTCTCACTCAGTGCGTTTCTCAAACCTGCATTCGAATGGCTGGCAGATGGTCCGTGTCGGTCAGTGGGTTCTTCCATTCATTCTTCTATGCAGCCATCATCCTTCATTCGTTGTGTTTTCCTTTTATGTTTGCCCATGTTTCGTTTATTTTTATCATCGTTAGCACAAAAGGCGATTAACTTTATTAAACATTTATTTTACGCAACTTAATATGGCGATTAAACAAGGCGAATGAGCAAACAGTCAACCAGTCCACCAGTCAACCCATTGAGCTGTTAAATCACAAAAAAAAGCCAGTCTGCCAGCAAGTCAGCTAGCCAGTCTGTGATAAAACCTTTATCAGATCACCCATTTATGGTTAACAATGGCTAAGGAAAAGCGGTCTCCGAAGGCCATTTAACCCCTCAATGGCAAATTGTACAAGCAAATATTTGCCAAGGCTTTCAAATACTAACAGCATTCTCACGTACAAACAAAAACGCATAAACAATTTTGGTTAATCTCTGGCCATAGGCCGTGGCGTGAATGTGGACCT
Organism: Stomoxys calcitrans; assembly: GCF_963082655.1. Lineage (NCBI taxonomy): Eukaryota > Metazoa > Arthropoda > Insecta > Diptera > Muscidae > Stomoxys > Stomoxys calcitrans. The sequence continues at coordinate 13,555,089 of NC_081553.1, forward strand.
TGAACTGGTGTAGAGTGAGTGCTTAGGAAATAGTTGCCACTTTCTATTCCCTTAGTAGTTGTGTGTAATGAATTTCCTAGCAAATTTTATTAATTTTATTTTTATCATTCCAATGGAAGCTATCGATAGACACGGTTTGTTTAGCCTAACGGTGGGAAAACTAATTGGCAGTATTTTTGCTTTTGGGACATTTTTTCGCTATAGCAATGAAAATAAAACAAATTTTGCAGAGGAGCTATAGTAGCCGAGGATTAATGGATACCATAAATATTGAAGGTTTTTTTATTAGGGGACCTTTAAGGCAAAAACTTCTATTGGGACTAAACTGCCTTGGGTACAGTTCCTGAAATGTTAAAAAAATAATATTTAGAGCAACAAGAACCCTTTAAATGAAGCGTTATATTTTGCGAGCAGTTATCAGTTTTCATACAATATGTGCCCCACGTTTTTTAATAAATCCTTTCAGGGAATGCCCAGCTTTCCCAATACCACAAAGGCTCCACAATAGTTATCTTCTTACAAAGTTCAAAAAGATGGGTTGTTTTCATTCTTGCTCATTGAAGACAGCGAAAATATCATTAACAGGTAAAAGCGTGCTAAGTTCGGCCGGGCCGAATCTGATATACCCTCCACCATGGATCGCATTTGTCGAGTTCTTTTCCCGGCATCTCTTCTTAGGCGAAAAAGGATATAAGAAAAAATTTGCTCTGCTGTTAGAGCGATATCAAGATATGGTCCGGTTTGGACCACAATCAAATTATATGTTGGAGACCTGTGTAAAATGTCAGCCAATTCCAATAAGAATTGCGCCCTTTGGGGGCTCAAGAAGTAAAATAGAGAGATCGATTTTTATGGGAGCTGTATCGGGCTATAGACCGATTCAGACCATAATAAACACGTATATTGATGGTCATGAGAGAATCCGTCGTACAAAATTTCAGGCAAATCGGATAATAATTGCGACCTCTAGAGGCTCAAGAAGTCAAAATGCCAGATCGGTTTATATGGCAGCTATATCGCGTTATGAACCGATTTGAACCTTACTTGACACAGTTGTTGAAGGTAAAAATAAAATACGCCATGCAAAATTTCAGCCAAATCGGATAGGAATTGCGCCCTCTAGAAGCTCAAGAAGTCAAGTCCCCAGATCTGTTTATATGACAGCTATATCAGATTATTAACCGATTTGAACCATACTTGGCACACCTCTTGGGTATCATAACAAAATACTACGTGCAAAAATTCATTCAAATCAGATAAGAATTGGGCCCTCTAGAGGCTCAAGAAGTCAAGATTCAAGATCGGTTTATATGGCAGCTATACCAGGTTATGGACCGATTTGAACCATACTTAGCAAAATTGTTGGATATCATAACAAAACACGTCGTGCAAACACGTCCAATCGGCTAAGAACTGCGCACGCTAGAGGCTCAAGAAGTTAAGACCCAAGATCGGTTTATATGGCAGCTATATCAGGTTATAAACCGATTTGAACCATACTTGGCACAAATGTTGGGCATCATAATAAAACACGTCGTGCAAAATTTCATTCCAATCGGATAAGAATTGCGCACTCTAGAGGGTCAAGAAGTCAAGACCCAAGATCGGTTTATATGGCAGCTATATCAAAACATGGACCGATATGGCCCATTTACAATACCAACCGACCTACACAAATAAGAAGTATTTGTGCAAAATTTCAAGCGGATAGCTTTACTCCTTCGGAAGTTTGCTTTCGACAGACAGACGGACGGACATGGCTAGATCGACATAAAACGATCAAGAATATATATACTTTATGGGGTCTCAGACGAATATTTCGAGTAGTTACAAACAGAATGACGAAATTAGTATACCCCCCATCCTATGGTGGAAGGTATAAAAAGTACCGAATTCAGAATTTGGTAAAATTACCCCCTTTTCAAGGAACTGCATTAACAGCTTAAATTACTTAGGTTAAAAAAAAAATAATAATGTCATGCGACTATCCACCACAAAAAATTTTATATATTCATCAGATTTGTCCGTCGATGACACTTAACGTCTGTTCTCGTATCATGCCTAAATTTTCAGAAACTGGTAGGTATACAGCCGCATAAAAACTTCTCTAATAAGTTATTTTGCTTCGAGACATGTCGCACAGTGGGATGGCGATAAAAATTAGTAGAAATAGATCTGCCTTTTTTAACGGTTAAAGATATCTTTATGTAACCCTTGTGTTGCAATCTGCCAACTGACAGCTCTATCGTAAAGCTTAACATTTTTGAGGTAATACGTACTCTGAACTTTTGACACACGAGTGCTATTTGTGTAGTTTACAGTAACTTACAATACTCATATCGCCCAAATAATCAAATCGTAAACATTTTCATGCGATTATTATACCCACCACCGAAGGATGGGGGTATATTCATTTTGTCATTCCGTTTGCAACACATCGAAATATAAGTTGGGTCGGACCCTATAAATATATGTATATTCTTGAGCAGCATAAAAATCTAAGACTATCTAGCCATGTCCGTCCGTCTGTCTGTTGAAATCACGCTACAGTCGTTAAAAATTTAGATATTGGGCTGAAATTTTGCACAGATTCTTTTTTTGTCCATAACCAGGTTAAGTTCGAAGATGAACTATATCGGAATATATCTTGGTATAGCCCCCGTATTGACCGATCCGCCGATTTAGGGTCTTGGGCCCATTAAAAACCACATTTTTTGCCCGATTTTGCTGAAATTTGGGACAGTGAGTTGTGTTAGGCCCCTCGATATATATCTGCAATATGGTACAGATCGGCCCAAATTTGGATATAGCTGCCATATAGACCGATCTCTCGATTTAAGGTTTTGGGCCCATAAAAGGCGCATCGAAATTTTTGGACAGTGAGTTAAATTAAGCCCTTCGACATTCTTCTTCAATTTGGCTTAGATCAATCCAGATTGGGATATAAAGGGTGATTTTTTTGAGGTTAGGATTTTCATGCATTAGTATTTGACAGATCACGTGGGATCCGTTCAAGAACTGCCCATGCATCCCGAAAAATGCACTGTTTGGTGTGGTTTGTACGCTGGTGGAATCATTGGACCGTATTTTTTCAAAGATGCTGTTGGACGCAACGTTACGGTGAATGAACACATTTCGAACCGAACACTGATTTTGGTAATAAAATTCAATGATTTGCAAGCGTTGCTCGTTAGTAAGTCTATTCATGATGAAATGTCAAAGCATACTGAGCATCTTTCTCTTTGACACCATGTCTTAAATCCCACGTGATCTGTCAAATACTAATGCATGAAAATCCTAACCTCAAAAAAATCACCCTATAGCTGCCATATAGACCAATATCTCGATTTATAGTCTTGGCCCCATAAGAGGCGCATTTATAATCCGATTTCACTGAAATTTTTAGATATAGCTACTTAAAAGACCATTTTTTTGTTATACACAATTGAACAATGACTTGTACTGATAAGTATTTGGTCCAAATCGGAACATATTTCGATGTAGCTGCTATGGGGCATAAGGTATGCATTTTTCACCGGATTTTGACGAAAAATGGTTTACATATATACCCCAACACAATCTAGCCTGTCCGTCGGAAACACGCTAACTTTCGAAGGAGTAAAGTGCAGGAGCTTGAAATTCGCACAACTACTTCCCATTAGTGTAAGTCGGTAGGAATTGTAAATGGTACAGATGCCATATAATCCCAAATTTTGTACTATGAAGTTTTCTATGGTTCAAAACCTAATATAGCTCCCATATAAACCGATCTTCCAATTGCACTTCTTGATCCTCTAGATAGAGAGCAGTTCTAATCCAATTGGGCTGAAAGTTTACGTGCCAAGTTTAACCTGAATCGGCCTAAAACCTTACATAGCTCCCATACAAATCGATCTCACGATTGCACTTCTTAAGCCCCTATATGGCGCAGTGCTTGTCTTATGTGGCGGACATTTTACACAACAACTTCTCCTATGACCTTCAACATACATGCCAAATATGGTTTGAATCGGTTCATAACCTGATATAGTTTCCATGTAAACCGATTTCCCGATTTTACTTCTGGAGCCCCTATAGGGCGCAATTCTTATCCGAGTTGGCCGGAATTTTGCACAATGACATTTATCGGATCGGTTTAAAACCTGACAGAGTTCTAATAGCATAGCAATTGATATCTAATATCCTTTGACTGTTTGTAAAGAGAAACCGGACAAAGAACTTGACAAATAAGGTCCATGGTGGAGGGTATATTGGGTTGCCCAAAAAGTAATTGGGGATTTTTCATATAGTCGGCGTTGACAAAATTTTTAAAGCTCTGTAATTGCATTCTTTCTTCTGTCAGTTATCAGCTGTTACTTTTAGCTTGCTTTAGAAAAAAGTGTAAAAAAAGTATATTTAATTAAAGTTCATTCTAAGTTATTAAAAATGCATTTACTTTCTTTTAAAAAATCCGCAATTACTTTTTGGACAACCCAATATAAAATTCCGACCGGCCGAACTTTTTCTTCTTTGGAAATTTTCACCCAGCCTGGTCCCTGGTTCTAGTCGATTTTCTTTTAACTGATTTAAATAGTTTCAGAACCTTCAGAAGGTTAAATAGAGTGTTCTGTAACGTGTCGAATACAATTTAAACCAGCTCTCTTATATAACGATCATCCGATTTGATTTCATAAAGATTTCTTTTTATGGCCTGCCATTTTTTTCTATCCTTAACCATGCAAAGAACTTGAGGGTGCATTAGATTCGACCTAGCCGAACTCAACGCGCTTTTACTTTTTATGAACTGTTTATAAATGTCAACTACCCCAGGACTTAATACGACCCACCACTAAGCATTACATTTAAAAATTTTCCTTGTAGCGACAAGATTGTCATTGTCGTCTCCAACACAAAATGTTAAAAAGATGCTAATGATGCTCGTTTTACGAAATACAAAACTTAACCAATAATTTATGCCCATTTTAGTGCCAGCAATAAAATTATGATTTGCTTTCTGCTTTAAATCTGTATAAGCGGTACATTAGTCATTTTTATATGCGTCCGCTTTGTGTTCTACACCATAATTGCCTGAGATAAATACGTTGTGGTTTCTTTTTTACATAATTATGATTAACAACAAACACAGATATGTATTTTACGGAAGGCTCTTTCTAAATTGATGTTTATCATACGCTCTAGGCATAGCAAGGTTATGAATTGATGTTAACAATACGCACTGGTGGCTCTTATAGTGGAAGTACTTAAATAATGTTAATCATACGCAACCCCTTTATGGAGACAGCACACATAAACAAGGAAGAAATGAGACAAGATATTGTTGGCTGGGAACAATCTTCTATTACTTATATAACATTTGAATTTATGGCTGATGATATAATAGAAAAATTCGCAATAAAACTGGTATTGACCAACTCAATTAGATGCACATTTGGCCATGAACATTCCATTAGGGAACAGCGTCAAACTTTTCACATATCAATGAGTGCTGCCGGATTCAAATCTAAGCTCAATGATAAGCGAACTCCTTTTTGCAGACGCTTCCGAATGGCATGTCGCAGTGCGGGACCTTTTTGAGATATTTTTACATCGCATAGTACCTTAAGAATGTCGCCAGCATTAAGAGGAGATAACCACCACAGTGACTTTTTATACCCACCATCACAGTATGGGGTGTGTAACAACCTAGTCATTACGTTTGTAATACCTCGAAATACCAATCTGCGACCCCAAAAAGTTTACATATATTCTTTATCGTCTTGACATTTCAAGTCGATCTAGCCATATCCGTCTGTTCATTCTTCCGTCCGTCCATTCGTTCGTCCAATTCACAATATAGGTCGAGCGTATAACGATATCCACATGAAATTTTGCACTTCCTATTGACTTCCCACAGTACGTTTAAAACTTCCAATACCCAAACCAAATCCCTCCCATATAGGTCCACAGATTTTACTTCTTGAGCCCGATAACACTCAATTTGGGTCTAAATCGATCTATAATTTTATATAGCTCTTATATCTCATCTCCCCATTAGTTTTTCACGGCTCTTTGAAGCTTAATTATATCCTCCACCCTAGGATGAGAGTATAATGTCGTCACTCCGTTTGAAACACCTCGAAATATTCGTCTAAGACCTCATTAAGTAAACATATTCTTTTCTTCAAGACCCAATTATCGACCTCTCCTTTGGATGTTGCTTTCGCTTGGTCATTAAGCTCGACTTGAAAGACAATGAAACAAGAATTGACTCGCATGACCCGCCGTTAAAAGCCAAACAGATGATAGTACACCCTGAGCACTGGGTAGTTCGAAAAACAGCTTTCAATGTTGTTGTTTCTAAATGGAAGACGAAAAGCTCATTTTCAATAAAAAATCCACCACATGTGTGGTGGTCATGTTGATGTCGGCAGGCGGAGCTTGACAAGGGAATAAAATGAATGCAAAAGCCATAGAGGGAAGTTGGAGTTTGTTTGAAGAGATATTGCTCAGTGAAAAAGCTTACAGCGAACAGTCTGGTAGTAATAGTTGTGATTTCACATAGGATTTGTGCTTATGATCTCAACTATAAGTACTACGAACAACAGGCTGTGAACTGTAGGCCGGTCAGACGGACGGACATAGTTTACGATGGTGTCGATGAGATAATGAAACCTAATTATCGAAACGCGTCCACCAGTGGGGTGACATGTGTCCTGCCTTGTCTGAGGAACTGGCTATTTCTTTTCTTCAAGACTCAATTATCAATCTCACCTTTGGATGTTGCATTCGCTTGGTCATACTGCTCGACTTAAAAGACAATGAAACAAGAATATTCTTGATCGTCATGACATTTTAAGTCGATCTAGCTATGTCCGTCCATCTGTTCCTCCGTCTGTCGAAAAAACGCTAACTTTCGAAGAAGTACAGTTAGGTGCTTCTTATGTATGTAGGTCGGTTGGGATTGTAAATGGGCCATATAGGTCCACGTTTTGATTTAGCTGCCATATAAACCTATTGTGTTGCCCAAAAAGTAATTGCGGATTTTTCATATAGTCGGCGTTTACAAATTTTTTCACAGCTTGTGACTCTGTAATTGCATTCTTTCTTCTGTCAGTTATCAGCTGTTACTTTTAGCTTGCTTTAGAAAAAAAGTGTAAAAAAAATATATTTGATTAAAGTTCATTCTAAGTTTTATTAAAAATGCATTTACTTTCTTTTAAAAAATCCGCAATTACTTTTTGGGCAACCCAATATATTAGGTCTTGACTTCTTGAACTAAAGGGCGCAATTCTCATCCGATTTGGCTAAAATTTTGCATAAAGTGTTTTGTTATGACTTTCAACAACTATGCTAAGCACGCTTCAAATCGGTCCATAACCTGATATAGCAGCCATATAAACCGATCTTGGATATTGACTTCTTGAGCCACTAGAGGACGCATGTCTTATCCGATTGGCTGAAATTTGGCATGACGTGTTTTGTTATGACTTGCAACAACTATGCTAAGTATGGATTAAATCGGTTCATAATCTTGACTTCTTGAGCTTCTAGAGGGCACAATTCTTATACGATTTGGCTCAGATTTTGCATGAAGTGTTTTGTTATGACATCCAATAAATGTTCTACGTAAGGTTTACATCGATCCGTAACCTGATATAGCTGCCATATAAACCGATCTTTGATCTAAACTTCTTGAGCAACTAAAGGGCACAGTTCTCATTCGAATTGGTTACAATTTTGCATGGAATGTTTTGTTATGACTTCCAAAAACTGTGCCAAATATGGTTCAATCGGTCCACAACCTGATATAGCTGCCATATTAACCGATAAAGCTGCCATCTTAACTTTCTAAGCTTCTAAAGGGATCAATTCTCATCCGATTTGGCTGAAATTTAGTACAAAAGTTTCTCCCATGACCTTCAACGTACGTGTTCAATATGGTCTGAATCGATATATAGCCTGATACAGCTCCCATATAAACCCATCTCCCGATAATGTTTCTTGAGCCCCTACAAGGCGCAATTCTTATCCGAATGGACTGAAATCCTAAACAATGACTTCTACTGTGGTCTTCAACATTCAATTAATTTATGATCCGAAGCGGACTATAACTTGATATAACTCCAATACCATAACAATTCTTATCAATTTTTCTTTGTTTGTCTAAAAAGTGACACCGCCCATTTGTCCCAAATCGGTCCAGATTTGGATATAGCTGTATAGATCTTAGGCCCATAAAAGCCACATTTATTATCAGATTTTGCTGAGATTTGGGACAGTGAGTTGCGTATGGCCCTTCGACATCTTTCTTCAATTTGGCCCAGATCGGTCAAGATTTGGATATAGCTGCCATATAGACGGATCTCTCGATTTAAAGTCTTGGCCCCATAAAAGCCGCATTTAAAAATGTAAAATCATAACTTCCATGATTCAAAAAGAAAACACATGAAAACTCACTCCCCAAAATTGACAATTAATTTGCGACAAGACTTTAAGGCATTTATTGCTGTTTCACCATGAAAATTATTACCATTTTTTTTCACAGAGAAAAGAAAAAAACACCCTCTGAAAATTAATGAATCAACAAGCGTACGAGTAATAAATGCTCTGCGACAACTATAACTGCAGCATACATGGATCTGTTTCATTTATACAGCGTATATGAATTTCCATACTGCGATTTAAAACATTGATAACATCATCCACTCACACACCAATTGAAGCGAATTTCCATTTGTAGCCAAGAAGAAAATTGCACAAAAAAGAGGAGAAGGAAAACTAGGGAAATCAAATTGGTAGTCGCGTGCATTTGTCAGTAGGATGGATACATGTGTTATTTATGAATTCCCAATGCAATCGAATGACTTGGCGAGTTTGTCACATGCAAGAATACAATGCCAATCTTTCCTTTCCTTTTTTGGTTTTTGTTCTGCTTTGTTTGCTCTTCTTTCAAATATCAGAGTTCGTTTGTTTCCCTTGGCATGAAATAGACAAGCGCGATTTTTGATTCCCAATTTCCATTTTCTTCTTTGATGGTGATGACTGTGCATGCGAAAGTGATTTCCGTTTCCGCATAAAAATCGAATAGCAAAATTTTTAGCAAATATTCAAACGGAAATTACAATCGATAACTTTGGTAAATTCACACATGTCCATAAATGCTGCCAAAAGCTTTTGAAAACGGGTTAAAATTAAAATTTCTTAGGCAAAGGTAGTGAAGGTCGGCGTGGCGCAGAGGTTAGCATGACGCCGAACGCCTGAGTTCAAATCCTGGAGTGAGCATTAGAAAAAATGCTCAGCGGTGGTTATCCCCTCACTAGTGCTGGCTACATCTGTAAGGTAACCTGCTATGACGTGAATGTGAGCGATTTGAGAAGAACCGGAGCCAGAATGAAGCACGGAAATTTTCCAAACAATCAAAGGTGAAGGCGCATCCTTCTGCAGAGACAATGAATGTGCTTGGACTATGGACAAAAAATTTTTTCTAGCTGCTAATGTCCGACGATGGCGGCGATGAGGATACCGCAAAACCAATCCCTGATGATGGTATAGAATGTTTATCTCCTAGTCAGATTGATTTCCTGGTATCAGTGACCCTACTGAATAACAACAAGGCATCAGAAGCCATTTGACCGCTGAACTATTTAAGACACGCTGTCAAAGCGTATGCATCATCGGCGCGATGTGGCTTGAAGAACACATACCCGATGGTTAGAAACTCAACATACTACGTCCCGTACACAAAAAAGGTGACAAGACGGAATGTGTCGACTAGAGGGGAAAAGTCTCCTCCCTATCGCATACAAGATACTCTCGAGTGTACCGTATGAAAAATTCAAACTTAAAGCCAATGAAATAATTGGGTCCTATCAATGAGCTTAAGACCTGGTAAATCCACCATAGACCTATGTACCTATGCACACTACGCCAAACACTGAAAAGGCCCGAGAAGGACGGGTCAACTCTAACCATCGCTTCGTTGACTGCAAAACCGCTTTCGGTAGTTCCTTACGTCAAAAGGTATTTCAAGCTATGTCTGAGTTTGGTATCCCTGCTAAATTAATATGACTCTCCAGGGTGACGTGACGCTTGCTGATACAAGTTCCTCAGTTAGATTAGGAATTTTTTTTTTAACAATTAAAACTTCAGGATCAGGCCCGGGGGGCAACACAAAGTGTGGCCAATCTATACTTGAAGATATCTACCGTTTTGTTTGGCGCTTACTAGAACGCACATCTCAGTCATTGTGTCCGTCATGATCACGTCGAGGAAGAGGACATTATAGAACATCTGATGTGTGTGTGTCCCGCACTGGCAGGTGGAAGGAGTCAACTTTAGGTTATCATTTCTTGGAGTCGCAAGTTGTTGGGCTTTTTAAAGCGATCTGGATGGTTGTGTGTTGTTGTTTAAATTTTGTTTGTATTTTGGTGGAGAATAGAGTCTGTCAAATATCGCAATAATTTAATAGGCATTTTCGCTGCAAATGAAGTCAATGCTAGGCTTAAGGACGGGCTAAAGTTGGACAAAGCCGACCTTTTGGTGTCCTACACTACTTTTGGTATGAAAAATGTCGACCAAATCCGTACATAATGTGGGAGTCGTAAAGAAAATCGATGTGCAAAATTTTGATTCCAACTTTTTTACAAAATTGTTCTCGAACCGCTATAACTTGAAAACAAATGAATGGATTTCAAAATGCCGAAAGAGTTTTTTCTGCAGAACTTTCCACATTTTAAGACTATGTATCACAAAAAAATTTGAATTTAAAAAAAATATTGTAATTGGTTTATAAGAAAAAGCCAAAAATGATGCATGTACTAAATTTTAACACAGTGCATGAAAATTGCAACCTGTACACAAATTAACAGATAGACCAACGGACAGAGCGACGGACAGACAGATAGACAGGCAGACAGACGGGTGCACATAGCCTAATCGTAGCAGAAAGTGATTCCGAGTCAATCCGTATACTTTACAAAGAGACTACCTTTTGTATGTCATAAACAATGAACTAAATTTTAATATCCTTTACCACTTCAGTGGTGTAGGGAATAAAAATAGAATATTTATTGCAGTCGAAAACGGATATATGAAACGCTTAAAATGCGTCTCTTTTTGCTTGACTTATCTGTAATTTTCAGTTAAATGGGGCTGGGATAAGCGAATATCGTTTTCAGTTAAGGGATAAGGCATAAATAAGAGCGAGTTTTCACATCACAACACTAATTATATATGGAAACAAGTAAAAAAGCTTTTAGCTCGAACTTTGGATAACCACCACTTCGGTATATATGTACACCACCCTTCCTCATAAACCGGTGAAATATTCATTATTTATGCACCCATAGGAGTTATATAAAAATAGCGTCTGATTTGAACCAAATTCGGCACGAATATTAGTGCACATGTGCCTTTTATGGGGCCAAAATCTTTAATCAAGAGATCGATCTATATGGCAGCTATATCCAAATCTGAAGAAGAATATCGAGGGGTCTAACATAACTGACTGCTCTAAATTTCAGCAAAATCGGACAGAAAATGCTAATTTTATGTCCTTAAATCGAGAGATGGGTCACGATGGTACCTATGTCCAAATATGAACCGATCTAGACCAAATTGAAGACGAATGTCGAAGGGTCTAACGCAACTCACTGCCCAAAATTTCGGCGAAATCGGATCGCCTTTTACAGGCCCTAAAATCTAGAGTTCGGGCTATATGGCAATATGGACCGATCTGGGCCAAAATGGAGAAGAATGTTTAGAGGCCTAACACAACTTACTGTCCCATATTTCAGCAAAATCGGATAATAATTGCGCATTTTCATCGAGGACGACAACGAGGGGCCTAACACAACTCACTGTCCCAAATTTCAGCAAAATCGGACAAAAAATTCTGCTTTTATGACCCCAATGTGGGCTATGTGGTAGCTATATCCAAAATCTGAACCGATATGGGCCGTAGTAAAAAAGGATCTCGAAGAGCCTAACACAACTCACTGTCCCAAATTTTGGCGAATTCGGACAATAGTTGTGCCTTTTATGGGTCCAAGACCTTACATCGAGATCGATCTATATTGCAGCCATATCGAAATCTGGACCGATCTGGGTAAAATTGAAGAAGGATGTCGAAGGGCCTAACATAACTCACTGTCCCAAATTTCAGCAAAATCGGATAATAAATGTGGCTTTTATAGGCCTACGACCCTTAATCGGCGGATCGGTCTATATGGCAGCTATATCCAAATCTGAACCGATCTGGGCCGATATGGCAAAAAACAATCCGTGCCAAATTTTGTGCAGATCGATTGAAAACTGTACTTACTGCGGCCATTTAAGTTGAAATCGGGCGATATGTATGGGATATGTATGGGAGCTATACCTTAATCTGAACCGACTTTTACCAAAATCAATAGCGTCTGTTCTTGAGCCAAAAAAGTGGCATTTGCAAAATTTCGTGACGATTGGACTACAAATACGACCAGTACATCGATTTTTAAACCATCTTTGACCGAAATGGGATTTGAGGTATTTTTGTGAAAAAATTCAGATAGCTTTTAGTTTTTGTTTTAAGGACCGTTTTATCTGCAAATTCAAAATTTTTGTTCTCAAAAAATTGCAAATTTTGAAAATCGGACCACAAATGAAGATTTGATTTAAGAGCTTGCCAAAAGGTGACCACACCATTAATGGCAAAATTCAAATTCTGCGCATAATCTCGTTAACACCTCAGCTACTACCATTTAAAATTTTAAGTATTTATATCTTCCCGTTCTCAAACGCCAGATTTTTTACCACTTTTTCGATTTTTCATAGTGTGTTTGTTTATTTTTGCACTACGGTCAAATTATACCGAATTTCGATCAGTTTCTTTATAACGCAGTATTTCTTCGGTCCTCAACTGCTACGTTACAGAGAAATTCAACTGTATTTTCCAACCCATATCATAGGTCTACATATCCGTAAGGTGTATTTTTTTTTACCCTAGACACTTTGTCGCAAAACATATTATCAAATTATAGGTCTACTGTCAAACGGAATGACGAAGTCAGCTAGTATACCCCCATCGTATGGCGGAGGGCATAACAAAACAAACATTTAACGCTCCATTTACTCTGAAACCTTGCTTTGATTCTTTTGTTATCGTCCATTTTATCTTTCTCTGAAAATAACCATAATTCGAACTCTCCCCCAAATCTCAAAATTCAATCAAAATTTAAAGTTAGCTGCTAATTACCCATATTTCAATAGAACCCCATGTTATCGTTTTATTACCATAACGATTTTTATTGAAAAAATTTTTTTGAAAAATGTTATGTTTACCGCAGCTGATAAGAAGCCTGAAGCACACGAATATATTGTCAGAATCATTTATTGTATTCCAGTGTAATCTTGACCACAATCAATCAGAAATCATTTGCTTACTTTTCGTACTGTGCCGGTAATAAAATCATAATTTGATGATAAATCGATTTTAAATAAAAAAAATTAAAAAACATGCAAAAAACATGCAAAAAATTAAAAAAAAAATAGTAAATAATAACAATCATAGCCACAAATGTATAAGCTATGGTTTATTAATGTAAATCAACACAAGTAGAAAGGCGTTTAGTTAGGCCGGGCCGAACTTTGGATACCCACCACCTCGGTTATATTTGTAAAGCACCTTTCATCAAAATTCGGTGAAAATTTCATATCTTAAGTCCCTTAGCAGTTATATCGAAATAAGTTCCGATTTGGACCAAATACTAATAAGTACAATTCAATTGTTCAATTGTGCATAACAAAATAGTGATCTTTTTAGTAGCTATATCTAAAAATAAACCGATCTGAACCATATACTACACGGATGTCGAAAAGCCTAATATAAGTCACTGTGTCAAATTTCAGTGAAATAGGAAATAAAATAAATAAATGCGCCTTTTATGGGGCAAATACTTTAAATCGAGATATCGGTCTACATGGGACAATAAATGCGCCGTTTATGGGCCCAAAACCTTAAATCCAGAGATCAAGCTATATGGCAGCTATGTTCAAATCTGAACCGATCTGGGCCAAATTGATGAAGGACGTCGAAGAGCCTAACACAACTCACTGTCTCAAATTTCTGCGGCATCGGACAATAAATGCGCCTTTTATGGACCCAAAACCTAAAACCGAGATACCGGTCTATATGGCAGCTATATCCAAATCTGAACCGATCTGGGCCAAATTGAACAGGAATGTCGAAGAGCTTAACACAACTCACTGTCCCGAATTTCAGCAAAATCGGATATTAAATGTGGTTTTTATGGGCCTAAGACTCTAAATCGGCGGATCGGTCCATACTGGGCTATCAAGATATAGTCCGATATAGCCCACCATCGAACCTAACCTGCTTATGGACAAAAAAATAATCTGTGTAAAATTTCAGCTCAATATCTCTATTTTTAAAGAGTGTAGCGTGATTTCAACAGACAGACGGACGGACACGGTTAGATCGTCTTAGATTTTTACGCTGATCAAGAATATATATTTAATAGGGTCGAAAATGGATATTTCGATGTGTTGCAAACGGAATGACAAAATGAATATAACCCCATCCTTCGGTGGTGGGTATAAAAGTAGATTTTCATTACTCCGCAATATACGGACATAAATTGCAAGCCAAAGAAACTAAATTTTTCATAAGCTTTCCATGGTGAAATTAAGAATTAAATTTTGCTTCCTCTAACGATGCACACTATAAATAATTCCACATTTGGCAAATTCTTTAAATCCATCCAAAATACTGTCTAAGTCGATGCACATTTAATTCATTTTTAAAACGAAACGCACTGGCAAATATCAATTTTGTTCATAATACATTTCTATACTTATGGCATTTCATTTTACTTCAAAATGTTGAATAGATTAGAATAAAATATGAAATGTGTCAGTTTTCTGCCATTTTAATCTACCCAACGATCAACAACACATAAACAAGTTCCATATCGCTATGTTTATACCTAAGAGCAAAGCCTATTGCCTGCAGTACGTTGGGGTCCTTTGCATGACCTTTAAGCTTCAACATCTAGCGTAGGAACAATGATGATAAATTTCGCACCATGTTATTTAAAAATTGTGTGTGGATTACCAATTAGAACTGATATGCACCGCAAAAACTTGTCACGCCATGCAGTGATAACAAATTAAGAATTCACTAATAAAACTAAAATAAGCGTGCAAAAGTTATAACCAAATTTAAATCAGAAATTTAATTTTATAAAGATACAGTTTAATAAATAAAATATATGATATTTCTCACTTTCTTATTCATAAAGACTTCTTTTGATGCCCATCACCGAGGGATGGGGGTATAATCATTTTGTCATTGCGTTTGCAACACATCGATATACCCATTTCCGACCCTATAAAGTATATATATTCTGGGACAGTGAGTTGTGCTAGGCTCTTCGACATCCTTCTTGAATTTCACTTAGATCGATCAAGATTTGCATATAGCTGCCATATAGACCGATATCTCGATTTAAAGTCTTAGCCTCAAAATAGGCGCAATTATAATCCGATTTAACTGAAATTTGATATATTGGCTTATGTTAGGCTTTTCGACATCCGTGTCTTATATGGTTCAGATCGGTTTATTTTTAGATATAGCTACTAAAAAGATCAATATTATGTTATACACAATTGAACAATGACTTGCACTTATTAGTATTTGGTCCAAATCGGATCATATTTCGATGTTTATTGCTGTGGGACATAGGGTATGCAATTTTCATCGGATTTTAATAAAATGTGGTTTACATATATACCCGAGTTGGTGGGTATCCTCGTTTTTACTTGTTTTAATATAAATACTATACGTTTATGACCATCACCGGTGTAGTGTTATAACAAACAAGGCAATTAAATTCTAATTCCGGATAATCTAAATGCAATTATTTTGATAAACCATTATCTTAATGCAATTAAACAGTTAAAATAAATAGGAGTGTTTTATATACACGCGCCACTGCAGCATTTTACTACTTTTCCTAAGTTATGAACGAGTTAAGCCAAATAATACTATAAGCCAACCCTGCAAGACCTCTTCGTTTCTTTTAGTACCAATCTACCATTATGCCGTATATCCTACCTATACAGATTTAACCGAAAATTTTATGGAGATGAAACTACCACTAAGGATTACACAAAAAATACACCAATCAACACTTTTATGATCGTTCACAGAAGTACTTACTTTAGTTATTGTTCTCTAAGGGAAGTCGGAAAGTTAACTTCTGCAATATCTGTGTTCTTAACATATTTAAATCAGTAGTGCGATTCTATAATTATCTACCGACAGTAATAACAATATATGACAGAAGTTACCATTCCGACCATGTATTCCAGGCCCATCAATGCAACAATCCGCACTTCAATCGGTGTCAATAATCGTTTGGTCAGAGGTATTGGGTTGCCCAAAAAGTAATTGCGGATTTTTTATTAGTCAGCGTTGACAAATTTTTTCACAGCTTGTGACTCTGTAATTGCATTTTTTCTTCTGCCAGTTATCAGCTGTTACTTTTAGCTTGCTTTAGAAAAAAAGTGTAAAAAAAGTATATTTGATTAAAGTTCATTCTAAGTTTTATTAAAAATGCATTTACTTTCTTTTAAAAAATCCGCAATTACTTTTTGGGCAACCCAATAAATTTCCTGTCCTGGCCCTTTCTCACTTCAAAGTCTTGATTTCGACGAAGCCTGCTACGCTAGAGTTGATGTGGAGCATCAAATGTTCTTCCTTAAAAATAAACAAGTAAGGACGGGCTAAGATCGGCCGAAGCCGACCTTTTGATACTCTACACCACATTGGGTATGCAGGTTTAGTCGTGGAAACTAAAATTTGCCTAAATTTAAAATGTAGAATGTCGACCAAAATCCGGACATATTGTGGAAGTTATAGAAAATATCGTAATGCAATATATTGAGACGATCGATTGATAAATGCGTTTCCAAAGTGCTTAAAAGTGAAAATAGGGAGATATATGTATGAGGTATACTCCAAAAAAAAAAAAAAAAAAAAAAAAAAAAAAAAAAAAAAATACCAGTAAGAAGGCGTTAAGTTCGGCCGGGCCGAACTTAGTATACCCACCACCTCGGGTATACATGTAAACCACCCTTCGTCAAAATCCGGTCAAAAATGCATACCTTATGCCCCATAGCAGCAATATCGAAATATGATCCAATTTGGACCAATTACTTATAAGTACAAGTCATTGTTCAATTGTGTGTAAAAAAATATTGGTCATTTAAGTAGCTATATCTAAAAATTAACCGATCTGAACCATGTACAACATGGATGCCGAAAAGCCTGACATAAGTCAATGTGTAAAATTTCAGTTAAATCGAATTATATATGCGCCTTTTTTTGTGACCAAGACATTAAATCGAGATATCGGTCAATATGGCAGCTATATGCAAATCTTAATCGATCTAGACCAAATTGCAGAAATATGTGGAGGTTAAATTTCGGCAACATCGGACAATAAATGCGCCTTTTATGGGCCCAAAACATTAAATCGAGAGATCGGTCTATAGGGCAGCTATATCCAAATCTGGACCGATCTGAGCCAAATTGAAGAAAGATGTCGAAGGGCCTAACACAACTCACTGTCCCAAATTGCGGCGACATCGGACAATAAATGCGCTTTTTATGGTCCCAAAACCTAAAACCTAGAGATCGATCTATATGACAGCTATATCCAAATCTGAACCAATCTGTGCCATAAAGCAGAAAGATATCAAGGGGCATAACTCACTGTCCCCAATTTTGGCAACATAGGACAATAAATGCGCCTTTTATGGACTTAAGACCCTAAATCGAGAGATCGGTCTATATGGCAGCTATATCCAAATCTGGACCGATATGAGCCAAATTGACGATAGATGTCGAAGGGCTGAAGATAACTCACGGTCCAAATTTCCCAATGTCCCCCAGAAAATTCGTCCCGAAAGTAGGTTTCAATTTCGTGCTCCTCTCCTAAATACCTTTTATTTGACCCCCATATTGCCATGGTCGGTAAATATTTATGTGCGATTTAGGGGTGTTTTGGGGGGTAGGGTGGTCCCCCTGACACTTAGCCCTTAAAAACTATCAGCATCGTGGTCTACTCTCAAATACCACTTATTATGTACATATTACCATTGGTTTATGGGATGCGTCGCCCCCAAACACTTGTTTTGGAGGTTGGGTAGGCCACGCGGTGATTTGACACTGAAAATGTATATCAGATTCGCATTCTACTCTAAAATACCTGTTTTTTGAGCCCCTTATTGCTAAGGTCGGTAAATTTGTCCTCTTTGTGGGGGGTAGCATTAGGGAAGAGGCGGCCCTATAGACTCTTTTTACCGAATGTTGATATCAAATTAATGCTCTGGGGGTTTTTGTGGGGTTGGGGCGGCTCCCCAACACTGGACTCCATATTAAAATATCAGATTCGTTTTCCACTCTCAAATACCTTTCATTTGAGTCCCATATTGTGGTGATTGGTCTATAATTATATTAGGTGGGTGGTGCGGCCCCCCTAGATACCCCATCTGAAATTTGGATATCAAATTTTTGGTTTAAGGTTACTATAAGAAAGCACACAAAATTTCACCACCCCTCTCCGAGATCTGGCGTTTTCGAAAATTAGGATATTCATTCTCCCAGCGCCTTAAGTCTCTTAGCGACAGTGGCTGTCTCGCACTAAATCTGTATGTCTATGGCCGGATATTTACAATGTCTCAAGTGCCCTAGTGGGAGTTGTCCTCATCCCTCCGCCTATGCCAAGAAAACATGTTCTCTGAACCTGTTGTATTATCCTAAAGATGCACTTTTTCCCCATCGCAGTCCACCAAACAACTGAGGAGTAAGTAAGTATAGGTCTAATCACGCTCCTGTAGAGCCCGTGGAATATCCTCGGATTCCGGTCCCATTTCCAGCTAACGGCCCGTCTACATAGTGCCCAACATCTGTGAGCCTTCTCAGCACGCTCTTGTATGTGACACTTCCTCCTAAGTATTTGACTTTGTCAGATATCAAATTCGTTCTATTGAGGAAACGTGGTGCATCAAATCCTCCTAGTGAAACAGACAGATTACAGTCTTCTCTGGGTTAATATTGAAACCCCTGAGTCTAGCCCATTCGTATGCCATCTGTAAGACCTTTTCGACCCTTCTGCAAAGTTGATTCGGATCTTTACCTCTTAAAAGTATTATAACATCTTTAGCAGACGTGTTTGAATCCCTCCTCAGTCACCATACGTAATAGGTTATTGAAGATGGTCATCTATATAAGTGGCGATGAAGGAGAACACGCAATATAAGGAGAATACGTTCAAAATTATTGGTAAATGCGATACTTTGTGAATGGTATACAAAATTCGGCCCTACTGAACTTGACGCGTTGTTACATGTGTTTTCTTCCCTTTGTTTTTCTTACTCATTTATTTTAATTTTTTAGTTTTTGAATTTCAAATTTATTCACTACACTGAGTATAAAAACTTATAACAAAAAACTTTTCGTAACCTCCATAACGAAGTTATGGAAAGTGAAAGCCAGCTTTATTAATTTCAAGAACATTTGTTTGCCATGGAATTCTCAAAAACCTGAATTTACATTGTAAATGCAATACAATAAAGAAACTTATAAATCTACAGTTGATTTCTTATGAGAAATCAACTGTAACAGCCGAAGGCATGACCAGCTCAACAGAACACTGCAATCTATTAAAAAAAAAGAACAAACAATATCTTCTACACCAAACAAAGTCCAACAAACTTCAATAAACTTAGACAAGAAGAAACATAAAAAAAAATTACTCCATATCAATTCAATTTCATTCTAGACTGCAAGTCATGTGTTAGTTATTCATCGGAATCAGAGCAGTTTGCTAATTTAAATGTATAAAACTTCATGCTGTTATCGTCATCGATGACAATATGCCTATAGGCAGCAAGTAACTTATTGCAGCCAATTAGTTTCATTTAAATAAAAACTGATACCTTAAACAAATAAAGACTAAACTATACTCATATATAGCTACAATACATATTATAGGAGAGCATGTGACAACTAGTACAAAACATATAAAACAGCAAACTCAAAGAGCATGGTCGAATATTATATAGGGTGCTAATAGCCCTTTTGTGTAGATTACTAAAATCGGCACAGTAGATATCAACCCCTGGGAACAAAATAAATTAATATATACTTTTCGCATTATAAAAAGTGGGTATTCTTTTATGCTTATGGAGAATTGCTGAACTTTTCAGATATGGCCGTAAGCCAGACGGCACACTATGGGCGGAAATGGGAGAATGTGGACAAAATTCGATGAAACCCACAAAAGTGATCAGAATTTGTTGAAGTTTGAAACTATTGCAGAGACTTATTATACCCATCACCGAAGGATGGGGGTATATTCATTTTGTCATTCCGTTTGCAACACATCGAAATATCCATTTCCGGCCTAATAAAGTATATATATTCTTGATCAGCGTAAAAATTGAATTGTGTTGAGCCCTTCGATATCCTTCGTCAACATGACTCAGATCGGTCCAGATTTAGATACAGCTGCCATAGAGACCGATCCTCCGATTTAGGGTCTTAGGCCCATAAAAGCCACATTTATAATCCGCTTTTGCTGAAATTTGGGACAGTGAGTTTTCTTAGGCCCTACGACATCTTTCTTCAGTTTGGCCCAGATCGGTCCAGATTTGGATATAGCTGCCATATAGACCGATTTCTCGATTTAAGGTTTTGGGCCCATAAAAAACGTATTTATTGTCCGATGTCGCCGAAATTTGAGAAAGTGAGTTGCGTTAGGCTCTTCGACAACTTTTTTCAATTTAACCCAGATCAGTTTAAGATTTGGACATAGCAGCCAAGAGATCGGTCTATATGGCAGCCATATCCAAATCTGGGCCGATCTAGGCCAAATTGAAGAAGGATGTTGAAGGGCTTAACGCAACTCACTGTCCAAAATTATGGAAAATCAGACAACAAATGCGTCTTTTATGGGCTCAAGACCTTATATCGAGATATCGGTCTATATGGCAGCTGTACCCAAATCTGGACCGATCTGAGCCAAATTGAGGCAAAATTTCGAGGGGCCTAACACAACTCACTGTCCCGAATTTTGGAAAAATCGGATAATAAATGCGTCTTCTATGGGCTCAAGACCTTAAATCGAGAGATCGGTCTATATGGCAGCTATACCCAAATCTGGACAGATCTGAGCCAAATTGAAAAAAGATGTAGAGGGGCCTAACACAACTCACTGTCCCAAATTTTGGAAAAATCGGATAATAAACGCGCCTTTTATGGACCTAAAACCTTAAATCGAGAGATCGGTCTATATGGCAGCTATATTCATATCTAGACCGATCTGAGCCAAATTGAAGAAGGATGTCGAGGGGACTAACACAACTCATTGTCCTAAATTTCAGCAAAATCGGATAATAAATGTGGCTTTTATGGGCCGAAGACCCTAAATCGGCGAACCGGTCTATATGGCAGCTATATCCAAATCTGAACTGATCTGAGCCAAATTGAAGAAGAATGTCGAAAAGCCTAACACAACTCACTATCCCAAATTTCGGGGAAATCGGGTAATAAATGCCCCTTTTATAGGTCCAAGACCTTAAATCGAGAGATCGCTCTTTATGGCAGCTATATCCAAATCTGAAGCGATCTGGGCCAAATTTAAGAAGGATGTCGAAGGTCCTAGCACAACTCAATGTTCCAAATTTCAGCAAAATCGGATAATAAATGTGGCTTTTAATGGGCCTAAGACCCTAAATCGGCGGATCGGTCTATATGACAGCTATACCCAAATCTGGACCAATCTGTGCCATATTGCAGAAGTTTTCGAAAGGCTTAATTTAACTCACTGTCCCAAATTTCGGCGACATCGGACAATAAATGCGCCTTTTATGGGCTCAAAACCTTAAATCGATAGATCGGTTTATATGGCAGCTATATCCAAATCCGGATCGATCTGTGCCATATTGCAGAAGTATATCGAGGGTCCTAATGCAACTCAATGTCCCAAAGTTTGGCGACATCGGACAATAAATTAGCCTTTTGTGGGCCTAAGACACTAAATCGTCGGTACGGTCTATATGGGGGCTATATCAAGATATAGTCCGATATAACCCATCTTCGAACTTAACTTGCTTAATATTTAATATTTATATTTTTAAAGACTGTAGCGTGATTTCAACAGACAGACGGACGGACATGGCTAGATCGTCTTAGATTTCTACGCTGATCAAGAATATTTATACTTTTAGGGTCGGAAATGGATATTTCGATGTGTTGCAAAAAGAATATACCCCCATCCTTCGGTGGTGAGAATGAAAACTTAAACCTGGCATATAATTTTTTTTTTATTTAAAAATATTTTCAGAAAAATCGAGGGAAAGATGTGAAAATCATAATGGAGTGAATTTTGATAAGACCCAGCTCGAATTAACTTGACAATCACTGTTTCTGGCAACTCTGATTGAAACTGCTCTCACTAACCCACACAAATAAAAAGTATTAAGTCTATCTTTCAGATAAATAATAAAAAGGTCAATCTCAGTTAAATGAGCGAGAGCATGGTTCAACCGAATCTCAAACATATACCAACAGACATCTCATTCGATGCGTTATATGCTACCACACAAAGTCATTGCCATTAATATTTCGCTAAATGTAGGGCATTATCACAACGTACAATGTGTGCATTAATAACAATAGCGAGCAAACAAGAATTAATAATAGTAATAACAAAATAAAAACATGAGCAGCACGTCGACGATTTAATCAATTCAGCCAGCAATGCAAACAGAAAAAAAAATACAAAAATGTGTAACAAAATGAACGCCTTGCATCCCGCCATCCTCATCCTCATTCAGTGCGAGTTGTTGTCTCTGTCGTCACCTTTATCAGTTGCTAGTCTCACCCTATTTGCTGTAACGTTTAACATGAATGCACTAAACCAGCTATCGACAAACACTCAACAGCCATTAGGCAGAGAATAGGCTAACCAGACAGACAGACAAAAGTGCGAATATTCATATATGGATGTATGTTTGTTAGTTTGACGTTTTCATTTTGATGTTTATGATTTAGTGGTTACACAGTTTCCAAGATAAATTGTACCTAATCTAATTCATTAGAAACCCAAACTAAAGATAGGCTCCCTTTACGTTAAGCACTTAACTCGACCATTGAAAGATAATCACCCGTTTTCGGAAAACCTAATGAAGCCTTAAACAGGTTTATTTGACAGTTCTGTGAAGGAAATCTGTCAAAAGAAAAACCTTTGTCAAAGCTACATTGACCTAGGTTCTATGTATTAAAAGCAGTACGTGGACTTGTAGTAGGGTTTTATATAGTCGGCTCTGATCGACTTTTGCTTTTCCTTACGGGTTTTTTTGTATACCCACCACCATAGGATGGGGGTATACATAGTCATTCCGCTTGTAGCGCCTCGAAATATTGATTTGCGACCCCATAAAGTATTGTATATACATTCTGGATCGCCTCGATATTCTGAGTCGATCTAGCCATGTCCGTCCGTCTGTTTCTCTGTCAAAATTACGATAGTGGTCGAACGGATGAATCTATCAGCATGAAATTTTGCACAGATTCTAACTATTGATGTAGGTCACTGCGAATTGCAAGTGGGCCATATCGGTTAAGATTTGGATGTGGCTCCCATATAAACCGATCTCCCTATTTGAATTCTTGAGACCCCGGAAGCTGTAATTTTAAGCCGATTTAGCTAAAATTGTGCACATGGTATTCTCTTATGACTTCCAACAACTGTGCTAAGTACAGTCCATATCGGTCTATAACCTAATATACCTCCCATATATACCGATCTCTCGATTTGACTTCTAGAGCCCCTGGAAGCCGCATTTTTGTCCGATTTAGCTAAAACTTTGCACATAGTATTCTGTTGCGACTCTCAACAACTGTGTCAAGTGCAATCCAAAGCGGTCTATAACATAAAGTGGTCTATAAAACTGATCTCCCGATTTGACATCTTGAGTCCTTACAAACCGCAATTTTGTCCGATTTGACTGAAATTTGGCATACGTCTGTCTGTCGAAAGAACGCTAACTTTTATAGGAGTAAAGCTAGCTCCTTGAAATTTTGCACAAATACTTTTTATTAGTGTAGGTCAGTTGGGATTGTAAATGGGCGAAATTGGTCCATGTTTTGATATAGCTGCCATATAAACCGATCTTGGGTCTTCACTTCTTGAGCCTCTAGAGGGAGCAAATCTCGTCCGATTTGGCAGAAATTTTGCAAGTAGTGTTTTGGTATCACTTCCAACAACTGTTCTAAGTATGGTGGAAATCGGTACATAACCTGATATAGCTGCCATATAAACCAATCTTGGGTCTTGATTTCTTCAGCTTTTAGAAGGCGCAATTCTTATCCGATTTGGCTGTAATTTTGCATGTGGTGTTTTGGTGTCTCTTCCACCATTTGTGCGAAGTATGGTCCAAATCGGTCAATAACGTGGTTAGGATTGATCCATGCCAGGCCACATTGATCCATGTTTTGATATAGCTGCCATATAAACCGATCTTGGGTCTTGAATTCTTGAGCCTCCAAAAGAAGCAATTCGCGTCCGATTTGACTGAATTTGAATTTGCTAGCAGTGTTTTGGTATCACTTCCAACAACTGTTCTAAGTATGGTTCAAATCGGTTCATAACCTGATATAGCTGCCATATAAACCGATCTTGGTTCGTGACTTCTTGAGCCACTAGAGGGCGCAGTTCTCATCCGATTTGACTGAAATTTTGCATGAGATGTTTTTTTATGACTTCCAATAACTGCGCTAAATATGGCGCAAATCGGTACATAACCTGATATAGCTGCCATATAAACCGATCTAGGATCTTGATTTCTTGAGCCGCTGGAGGGCCCAATTCTCATCCGATTTGGCTGAAATTTTGCGTGAGATGTTTTATTATGACTTCCAATAACTATGCTAAGTATGGCGCAAATCGGTACATAACCTGATATACCTGCCATATAAACCGATCTTGGGTCTTGACTTCTTCAGCTTTTAGAGGGCGCAATTCTTATCCGATTTGGATGTAATTTTGCACGTGGTGTTTTGGTATCACTTTCAACAGCTGTGCTAAGTATGATTCAAATCGGTTCATAATCTGATATAGCTGCCATATAAACCGATCTTGGATCTTAACTTCTTGAGTCCTTACAAACCGCAATTTTGTCCGATTTGACTGAAATTTTGCATGAGGTGTTTTATTATGACTTCCAATAACTGTGCTAAATATGGCGCAAATCGGTACATAACCTGATATAGCTGCCACATAAACCGATCTGGGATCTTGACTTCTTGAGCCTCTAGAAGGCGCAATTGTCATCCGATTTGGCAGAAATTTTGTACAACGGCATCTTTCAAGACTTTCATCATGCGTGCCCAGTATGATCTGAATCGATCTATAGCTTGATACAGCTCCCATATAAACCAATCTCCCGATTATGCTTCTTGAGACCCTACAAGGCCCAATTCTTACCCGAATAGACTGAAATATTACACAATGACTTCTACAATGTTCAGCATTCAAGCAGAATCTATGGTGGAGGGTTCCCAAAATTCGTCCCGGCCAAACTTAGCGCGCTTTTACATGTTTATATACCAACCACCATAGGATAGGGGATATATTCATTTAGTCATTCCGTTTGCAACATATCGAAATATCAATTTCCGACCCTATAAAGTATATATATTTCGAATCGTCGTAAAATCCTAAGACGATTTAAGGATGTCCGTGTGTCTCTCCGTCCGTCTGTTGTAATCACTCTAGAGCCTTCAAAAATTAAAATATTGAGCTGAAATTCGGCACAGATACTTCTTTTTGATGTACGCTGCTTAAGTTCCTGAACGGGTTAAATCGGACCATATTTGAATATAGCTGCTATATAGACGGATCTGCTGATAAAAGGTCTAATGGCCATAAATGCTTTATTTTTTATAGTGAGTTGTTTTGAGCCTCCCGATATCCGATTTTAATAGGGTTCAGGTCGGACTATAGATATAGCTGCCATATAGACCGATCTCCCGATAAACGGTCTTATGCTTATGAAAGCCTGCTTATTTTAAGCCTCTTGACATCCGCCCCAAATATGGATCAGATCAGACTATATAGATATGGCTGTCCTATTGACCGATCTTCCAATTAAGGTTTGTAATCCCATAAAAAACTGGTTTACTGTCGGAAAATGTTACTTGTATATGAGTTCTCGGGACCTGAATAAAATATGATCGAGACCAGCCCCTATTAAGATATTACTATGTTTATAGTAGTGGATTTATAATAAAATAGGATGATTTTTATATCCTTGTTTGAATTGGTCCATATCGGCCAAGATTTGGTTAAGGGAGCCATAGAAAGAACTCTCGATTTTAAGTCTCTTTATAATCCGATTTCCTTGAAATTTGACACAGTGACTTATGTTAGGATTTTTGACATCCGTGTCGTATATGGTTCAGATCGGTTTATTTTTAGATATAGCTACTAAAAAGACCAATATTTTGTTATGCCCAATTGAACAATGATTTGTACGTATTAGTATTTGGTCCAAATCGGAAGATATTTCGATATTGCTGCTAAGAGTATGCATTTTTCAACGGATTTTGACGAAAGGTGCTTTACATATATACCCGAGGTGGTGGGTATCCAAAGTTCTGCCTGGCCGAACTTAATGCCTTTTTACTTGTTAATATTTCATATTTTGTAAACCTGTGTTGTATATCAAAGGGAATTCACTTAATATTAATATTAAGTGATTAATATTTCGGTGTAATCTGTTTTTATGTGGAAACAATTAAGTACTAAATAAAGCGTTAGTATATACGTAGGTTGTTGAGAAAGGTGTTCCAAGAAAATAACACAGGAAACGATATATGTACATTGAAAGTGTATACAATGCTCTGCATAACGAAACAACGATAACTTGGTCAGTTATTTAATTTGGAGCTTACCATACACTCTCTATAGAATATGAGGGAGTCTTAACTAATTAATTAAATGCAATAACTTAAAACATCTACACATAGGTATTTTTGTTTCAAGACTTGCAAAGCTACCACCTATTAGCCCACAAGTTATCAATAACACTTGCTGAAAACATTTAATTCATTGTCTCTTGATACTCAAATAATCGCTGAAAGAAAAACACAATTATTTATCAATTCTTTTATCAGTTTATGCAGTTAAAACAGCCAGTGCACACTGATCGAAAACCCAAATGTTCGTCAAAGAATTCTCAAAGTTGATTTTTAAGTTTGTATACACTTTCAGTGGTGGAATCGGCTCTAAAAAGGAGGTTCCTTATCATTGGGCTAAAACCTGAATCGGACTGCACTCATTGATATGTAAGAAGTTTGCCCCTGTTCTTTAACGGAATGTTCATGGTCAAATTTGTATTTGCATACACTGTAGCGGTAAGTTTAACAAGTAAAAAGGCGTTAAGTTCGGCCGGCCTCCATGCAATGGGTGGTATACTATTTTAATCATTCCATTCGAAACATTCGTCTGTGATCCCCCTCGGCATTCTGAGTCGAACAAGCCGTCCCCTCGTCTGTCGAAATCACAATAACGCTCGAACGCGAAAAGCAAGCCACTTGAAAGTTGGAACACGCCCAGAAAACAGGTGATATCAAAGGTGCTCATTTCAGTACCATACGGTATTGATAGTAAAGCAACGCCATATGGTACAAAAACCATACTGGATGGTATGAACGAAACATAAAACGATTACTACCGTTTGGTACTGGCCTTATTACTGAACTGGTATTGGTTTTAATACCAATCGGTTATTGGTTTTAGCACTAGACAGTTATTGGTTTTAGTACCAAACCGTTATTGATTATTCAACTCCCTAATGAACCAAAAAAAATATTGCCATTGGCCTCAAAATTGTATAGAAAATTCGTTTGCTAATCTCAAATACCATTCACTTAAACCCCTTATTGAAAAAGTTTGCAAAAATGTCCAGTTTGGGATATGGGCCCTAAAAACTATGAATATTGAGCTCCACTGTCTTGAAGACCCAAATTGTCTTGTTGAGCAAATATGTCCTACTTTGGGGTTGTTATGGTGGTGGGATGTCCCCTAGACAGTCGGCAAACATGACCGGTTTGGGGAGTGTTTTGAGGGATGGACCGGCCACTCAGTGACTTGGGTTTGAAAATATATATCAGATTCGTGTTCTATTCTAAAATACCTCTTGTTTGAGCCTCATATTGCAATGGTCAGCAAATAGGTCCTTTTTGGGTGGTGTTATGGGGGTGGGGTGGCCACTTCCGAACATTGATATCAGATTCGAGCTTTATTTCCAAAGACTAATCATTTGAGTCCTATATTGCCTTGGTCGTAAATTTGTCTTCTTTGGGGTATGTTCTCGGGGATGGGCGGCCCTCCAAACACTCGGTGCCACATCTGGATATCAGATTCGTATTCCACACTCAAATCACTTTTATTTAAGCCCCATATTGCTATGGTCAGTAAATAAGTCCTGCTTGGGGGGTGTTTTGGGGAAGTGGTGGACCCCCAGAAACTTTGTTCCAAATTTGGATATCAGATTCGTATTTTACTCGCAAAAACCTTTCATTTGAGTCCCATATTGCCATGGTCGTTAAAAATTTCCGATTTAGGTGTGTTTTGGGGGTTGGGGTGGTCCCCCAAACACTTGGTCCGACAATTGGATATCAAATACGTTTTCTAATCCTAAATACCTTTCAGGGAAAAGGGTGGACCCCCAGAAACTTTGTTTAAAATTTGGATATCAGATTCGTATTTTACTCGCAAATACCTTTCATTTGAGTCCCATATTGCCATGGTCGTTAAAAATGTGTGTTTTGGTGGTTGGAGTGGTCCCCCAAAACTTGGTCCAACAATTGGATATCAAATACGTTTTCTAATCTTAAATACCTTTTATTTGAGTCCCATATTGTTGTGATTGGTGTATATGTATATTTGGTAGGTTTTGGGGTGGGGCGCCCCCCTAGGTACCCCATCCGAAATTTGGATACCAAATTTTTGTTTGTAGGTTTCTATAAGAGAGCACACAAAATATCGCTTAAATCGCACCACCAATCTCTGAGATATGACGTTTCTGAAAATTAGGGTAAAGGGGAGGGTCCACTCCCCCTTTAGATATCAAAAAATTAGTACCCTATTTTCACCACGGGATGATTATGAAATTTCAAAAAAATCGGGGCAGACGTTTCTGGGTCTATAAGGAATTCTATAAGGAATTCATTTCAATGGGCTAATTTTTTCCAAAAGTTTTTATCGACTCGTCCCATTGTGCAGTATATTTTATTCATTTTTCTAAATATTGACAAAGTAATAACCATTTGTATAATTCTTAATGCAGTTTTGTTATCTGTTTACATTTTTTCTGCAAATACCCAATAAAGCCGTTTTTTTTTTTTGAATTTCCATTCAAGATGTGTTGGCAAAGAATGTTGCCAGGCACACATTATGCTAATGGCCGAATGGCTGATGCATTCTTCGTACATCGAAATACGGAACAAAAGAGCCAGCCACACAGTACTGTGTTATCTTTTCTTGACCGGTAAGTTCATTTGTCTAGATTTAATTTAAGGCACCTATTTTTTATGGGGCTAAAGCTATTTTCTTTTAATTCGATTAGATTAAATGGAGGCCTGTTGATAAGTAAGACTAAGACATTTTTGGAGGAATTTTATGACTTTTGGCAGAGAAACCAAAACAAAAAACCTGGGGGGCAAAAACAATTATGCAACTATGAGATAGGTACTCGTATGATGGAAACCGTTGTTGTTGTAGCAGTGTGTTTTACACTGAGGCGGCAGCCCTTGCCTATGAAAGACTCCATCGGGTAAATCTGGTACAAACAATCGGCTGCCATGGGATTAATGGATGGAAATCTTTTTTGTTTGAATTATTTTTGGTGGTTTATTTCAAATAAACCACTATTGCTTTTGCAACATAATGAAATTTTGACCATTTATTGGTTTAAGATGACGTTGGAGTGAAAATTCTTTGGAATGTTAGTGGGCAAATTTTCATTTGGTGGTTTTGGATGCAAGGAATGATGGAATCCCAGCCACTTCTTTTTGTGGCGTAGCAGTGATTGCTACAAAAGTATGCGACAAATTGTTTAACCGCACATTGACCATAGGGTGAAAGTGATAGGGGGGAGAAGTTCATAGTTTCTGTGATCTTCGGGCCGATGCGGCCGAAGTTTCATCAGGATGACTGCCATCACCGAAAATAATAAACGAGGTCTCATCAAGGTCAATCTGTACCAAGGGACCGCCGCCGCAGTTATTAACCTGTTGAAGGCTTAATGCCATCAGCCATGCTACGTTTCATGAGAACGTCGTCAACACTCCCTAAAGCTCTTCCTGAACAGTGTCATAAGCGCACGATTGTACGATCATGGCTTCGGGCTCCCACGTGCATGGCATATGCAATAGAGCTATGCAAACTATCGATAATCGCAACATTCGATGTTTCTAATAATAAACATCGGTAGTATCGATACTATCGTAAATTTCCCATCGCCTATATTTCAAACGAAAAAGAGAAGTGCTAAATTCGGCCGGGCCGAATCTTATATACCCTCCACCATGGATCGCATTTGTCGAGTTCTATGCACGATATCTCTTTTTAGGCAAACAAAGAATATTGAATAAGAACTGTTATGCTATTGGAGCTAATATATCAAGTTATAGTCCGATTCGGACCATAAATGAATGCTGAACATCGTAGAAGTCATTGTGTAATATTTCAGTTCATTCGGATAAGGGGCTCAAAAAGCAAAATCGGGAGATAGGTTTATATGGGAGCTGTATCAAGCTATTGATCGATTCGGACCATATTAGACACGTATGAGAGAATTTGTACAAAATTTCAGCCAAATCGGATGACAATTGCGCCCTCTATAGGCTCAAGAAGACAAGATCCCAGATGGGTTTATATGGCAGCTATATCAGGTTATATACCGATTTGAATGATACTAAGCACAGTTATTGAAAATCATAATAAAACACCTCATGCTTAATTTTAGGCAAATCGGTTGAGAATTGCGCCCTCCAGCGGCTCAAGATGCAAGATAAGTTTATATGGCAGCTATCTCAGGTTATGTACCGATTTGAATGATACTTAACACATTTATTGGAAGTCATAACAAAACACCTCATGCAAAATTTCAGCCATATCGGATGATAATTGCGTGCTCTATTGGCTCAAGAAGTCAAGATCCAAGATCGGTTTATATGACAGCTATACGAGATTATGCACGTATTTGAATCATACTTAACATAGTTGTTGGAAGTGATACCAAAATACGTCATGCAAAATTTCGGTCAAATCGGAGAAGAATTGCGCCCTCTAGCGGGTCAAGAAGTCAAGACTCAAGATCGGTTTATATGGCAGCTATATCAAAGCATGGACCGATTAGAACCATACATAGCGCAGTTGTTGGAAGTGATACCAAAACACCACGTGCAAAATTTCAGTCAAATCGGAAGAGAATTGCGACCTCTAGAGGCTCAAGAATTCAAGGCCCAAGATCGGTTTATATGGCAGCTATATCAAAGCATGAATCGATTTGGCCCATTTACAATCTCAACCGACCCACACTAATAAAAAGTATTTGTGCAAAATTTCAAGCGCCTAGCTTTACTCCTTCAAAAGTTAGTGTGCTTAAAATGACATGACGATCGAGAATATATATACTTTATGGGGAATCAGACGCATATTTCGAGGTGTTATGAACAGAATGACGAAATTAGTATACCCCCATGCTATGGTGAAGGGTATAAAAAAGAATAAATGATGACTATTTAATAGATAGTCATATGGTATGGTGTCATAGTCATTCATAGACAACCACCATATGACAATCCGCTCTAGGCCAGTAGCACTAACATTTAATTCAATTGATTTTACTTGATCCAATTGAATTTAGTTGCAAACAACCAGTAGATGGCGCTAATTTGAAGAAGCCAACATGAACAGAGAGAGGGCAGAGTGGTAAAAATTAATCATCCAGCATATATCTTTGTTATGACAACCTATCGGTCCTTTGAATAAACAAAAATAAAATATAGGAATTTCGTTGCGGTTGTTTGCGGTATTATTTTTTAACTTTTCCACCCAAGACGGTGTTTAAGGTAGTTTAATTGCCAATCTTTGCCATAGACAAAAATAGATATAAATATAAAAAATTTCTATAGAAAAAAAAATTTTGCAGAAAATATAGGCTCAAAAACGGCTGAAGCGATTTTCTTGAAATTTTCACATATGGTGCATTATGGACCCGTGGTGAAAATAGGGAACGTCATTTTTTGTTATGTGACGATGGGGGGACCCTCCCCCTTACCCTAATTTTCAAAATCGCCAGATCTCGGAGATGGGTAGGGCGATTTAAACCAAATTTTGTTTGCACACTTACAGCGACCTAAAAACAAAAAATTTGGTATCACAATCTGGGGTGGAGAGCCTTGGAGGGCCGCCAACCCCCAAAACCCGGCAAACGAAATTATAGACCAATCACTACAACATGGGACTCAAATTATAGGTATTTGAGAGTAAACAAGTAAAAAGGCGTTAAGTTCGGCCGGGCCGAACTTTGGATACCCACCACCTCGGGTATATATGTAAACCACCTTTCATTAAAATTCGGTGAAAATTTCATACCTTATGCTCATATACCTCATACCGATCTGAACTATATACGACACGGATGTCGAAAAGCCGAACATAAGTCACTGTGTCAAATTTCAGTAAAATCGGATTATAAATGCGCCTTTTATGGGGCCAAGACTTTAAATCGAGATATCGGTCTACATGGCAGCTATATCCAAATCTGGACCGATTTGGGCCAAGTTGCATAAACATGTCGAAGAGCCTAACACTAAGCACTGTCCCAAATTTCCGCGAAATCGAACAATAAATGCCTCTTTGATGGGCCCTAAACCTTAAATCCAGAGATCGGTCTATATGGCAGCTATATTCAAATCTGGACCGATCAGTGCAAAATTGAAGAAGGACGTCGAAGAGCCTAACCAAACTCACTGTCTCAAATTTCAGCGACATCGGACAATAAATGCGTCTTTTATGGCCCCAAAACCTAAAACCTAGATATCGGTCTATATGGCAGCTATATCCAAATCTGGACCGATCTGTGCGATATTACAGAAGTATGTCAAGGGGCTTAACTTAACTCACTGTTCCAAATTTCGGGGACATCGGGCAATAAATGAGCATTTTATGGGCCCAAAACCATAAATCAAGAAATCGGTCTATATGGCAGCTATATCCAAATTTGAACCGATCTGGACCAAATTGAAGAAATATGTCAAAGGTCCTAACACAACTCACTGTCCCAAATTTCAGCAAAATCGGATAATGAATGTGGCTATTTTGGGCCTTACACCATAAATCGGAAGATCGATCTATATGGCAGCTATATCCAAATCTGGACCGATCTGAGCCAAATTAACGAAGGATGTCGATGGGCCTTACACAATTCACTGCCCCGAATTTCATCAAAATCGGATAATAAATGTGGCTTTTGTGGGCCTAAGACCCTAAACCGGAGGATCGGTCTATATGGCAGCTATATCCAAATCTGAACCGATCTGGACCAAATTGACGAAGGATGTCGAAGGGCCTTACACAACTCACTGTCCCAAATTTCAGCGAAATCGGATAATAAATGTGGCTTTTATGGGCCTTAGACCCTAAATCGGAGGATCGGTCTACATGGCAGCTATATCCAAATCTGGACCGATCTGAGCCAAATTAACGAAGGATGTCGAAGGGCCTAACACAACTCACTGTCCCAAATTTCAACAAAATCGGATAATAAATGTGGCTTTTATGGGCCTAAGACCCTAAATCGGCGGATCGGTCTATATGGGGGCTATATCAAGATATAGTCCGATATAGCCCATCTTCGAACTTAACCTGCTTATGGACAAAAAAAGAATCTGTGCAAAATTTCAGCTCAATATCTCTATTTTTAAAGACTGTAGCGTGATTTCAACAGACAGACGGACAGACGGACAGACGGACGGACATGGCTAGATCGTCTTAGATTTTTACGCTGATCAAGAATATATATACTTTATAGGGTCGGAAATGGATATTTCGATGTGTTGCAAACGGAATGACAAAATGAATATACCCCCATCCTTCGGTGGTGGGTATAAAAACGAAACTGATATCCAATTGTGGAACTATTGGGTTGCCCAAAAAGTAATTGCGGATTTTTATATAGTCGGCGTTGACAAATTTTTTCACAGCTTGTGACTCTGTAATTGCATTCTTTCTTCTGTCAGTTATCAGCTGTTACTTTTAGCTTGCTTTAGAAAAAAAGTGTAAAAAAGTATATTTGATTAAAGTTCATTCTAAGTTTTACCAAAAATGCATTTACTTTCTTTTAAAAAATCCGCAATTACTTTTTGGGCAACCCAATAAGTGTTTTGGTGAGTCACCCCACCCCCATAAAACCCCTCAAATCGGACATATTTAGCGACCATGGCAATATGGATCATAAATGAAAGGTCTTTGGGAATTGAGCACGAAATTGACTCTCACTTTTGGGACCAAGTCTCTAGGAGTCCACCACACCCCAGGAAGGACTTTTACTGACCATTGCAATGTGCGGTTTAAATAAGAGATACTTGAGTTTAGAAAAATCCATAGGAAAAATTTTAATACATTTTCGACTACAATTACGTAGAAATGTTAAAATTTAGAGTACTCCTCTCTAACATAGCATAATCGGGCGAAGCAAACGGACCGGGCTTAGGTAGTATATATACATTTCACTCGATTCGTTCGCCAATTCAATGAAAATAGCTATAAAATCAGGTATTTTCAATGAATTGGCGAACAAATCGAGTGACGAAAAGAAAAAAAGTTGAAGATCTAGACCGTTATTGTTTAGATGAAAAAGATAAAAATTTCAATCACATTTCATATTTAAAATTTTTTGAGATTCAATTAAAAAATTATTGAATCAATTATTTTTTTAATTGAAAATAACAAAAATTTCAATCAAGATCGTAATTGAAAAAAGTTTATATTCAATTGAAAAAAATGATTTGAAGTTTTAATTTAAATTTCAATAACGATCGTAATTGAGAAATTCCGATTCAAAAAAATTATTGTTTCAATTAATTTTTTAATTGAAAATATTTTTATTTTCAATCAAATTTTTTATTGAAACAATTTTTGTGATAATTTTTTTTTTTCGTGTACAACAAATTAAGGATTAAACACAACAAAATGCTAAAACCTACGTCATTTGGCTTCGAGTTACCTAGGTACCGCAAATAAATAAATAAAAAGAATCAATGAGGTCCCTCAGTATGAATGTTTCTGGTATGACCGCATTAAATTTATATATAGGTGAAACTACACATACATACATCTTTCAAGTACTCACCAAAAGCGTAAATAGAACAAATCAATAATGAACTTAAAACAAATCGTGTCTAATTAGATAATAATTTTCGGATGGCTACACTATTTCCTGATAGTAACTAGATATGCAAATACAATTTTGCCCATGAACATTCCACTAAGGAACAGGGGCAAACTTCTCACATATGGACTAGTGCTGTCTGATTCAAGCTTCAATCATAAGGGACCTCCTTTGTCTGAACGGCGTGCCGCTGTGTGACACCTCTTTAAAGAGACGTTTTTACATGGCTGTCATGACGGTTATACGCACCGGGTTGACCTGATGGAATCTTTCATCGGCAAGGGCTGCTGCCTTGTACAACACACTGCTAAAACAACAACAAAAATTTTTTCAAATGGCATAGTTCCTCACAAATAAGCACTGCTGAAAAATTTCGAATGTTCTCGCCAGGATTGGAACCTTGACGTTCAGCGTTCAGGCGGACATACTAACTTCTGAGCTATGGTGGCTTCCAGTTAAGCATTATCGTCTTAATTTTTTCCATCAAATTCACATTCCTTCTTATCACTCAATGCTCCCTAGGAAATGGTGTAAATCTATCTATACCCTATACACCAGCCAATAGCGCATACTGCTGGGCTATTGTTTACATATTCAATTGGCACAAGTCTTCAGTCCTAATTAGCTGTTTTTCCATAAAAGTCTCAATTAGTCGGCAGCAAATAGCAACGAGAAATCCAGAAATTCGTGTTGTTTTTTGCACAATTTATCCAAAATTTCTTGCATTTGGCTTTATTTTATTGGAATTCTCTCATTAAACGTTTGAAGCTTTAACAATTAACAAAAAATATATATATATAGGGCTATCCATTGCGGTATATACATCCATGGATATCGCTACACATTATTAACATACATACTTATACATTCATTCATACATACATAAGAGTTATGTGTCTAGAAAAAAAACTGATTTGATCACTATTGTCTCTCCACAGTAATGCAGGGGCGGGGGGCAGGGGTCATGGCTTTACAATCACAGACCTTTGTTGGCAGCAAATTTGAAATAGGCTTGATTCAGCTGTTCCAGGAAGATGAATGTCAGCACTGTGTGTGGTCCCAGACGGCAGTAGTAAGGAGTGAAGCCCTTCCACAAGGCGAGTACACCTTCTTGACGCAGCACTCGACCCAAAACATCAAAGGTACCTCGGTACTCGGGCTTGCCATCCACATACTTTTGGTTTTGGATGCGCGTCTTGGCAATGTCCAATGGCATTGAGGCAATTGTGGTCAGCAAACCGGACAACATGCTGGCGCAGAAATGCAGCTTAATGCCCTCCTCCATTTGCATGGGCCCAGTGCGGAAATAGGTTTTGAATTGTGAATACGAGGCAAGTTGGGTCATATTGACCACCATGGCACGACCCACCGTGGGCAAACTGCCACGCCACAAAGTGGCCAGACCCTCTTCACTGGTGATGCGGGCCAAGGCATTGAACACATTCTTATAGTTACGTCTTTCGGCCAGAGGCAGGCGACCGTCCGAGGCCATACGCACCAAGGCAACTTCGGCGGGAGTACCAATGAAGGCACCACAAGCTCCAGCAATGACGCCCATCAACATACTCGCTGAAACATTGGGATCCTTGTTGAAGTAGTTTCGGTAGCTATCGTTGAGGTAGGAGAACATTCCCAGACGACCGGTGGTATATGTGGCCTGACGTAAGAGGGCAGCTCCTATACCCTGGTACAAACCGAAAGGTCCCTCTTTGCTTATCACCGTCTGCATGCAATGGAAGGAGTTGCGGAATTCCTTCTTCCCACTGCCGGCACCGGAGATTTGCATGCGTGTCTTAACCAAATCGAAGGGTTGCACAATCAGGGTGGCTCCCATGCCAGCTCCACCGCCGAATACGAATTTCAAGCCATTTGGAATGTTCTTTTTGGCGGTTTGTGTTTCCTTTTGTTGAGACATGGTCGGTTTGGATTTTGTGTTTTTTTTTTCGTGGGTTTTCGTTTAGTTTGCCTGTTCAATACAGAATTTCGTCACTCTTCCAAGTTACAGCACACCTATTCGTTGTAGGTCCCACAACAACACCAAAAAAGCGCACTAAAACAAAATAAAAAAACGGAAAAATTACCAAATGTAAACAAATCACGAAATTACATGGCCAGACAGACCAAAAACTAAGGAATTTTGCAACAAATCGATGAAATGGAGGTACTGAAAACTCAATCTAATACTGGAAGCAGCACGAAAATGACAGTTGTTAAATAATACTACACTGGGCTGTGGTTTTTTTTTTTCTTTTTCTTCTCCATCAAAGTCATATGTTTTGTGCCACCATGCCAACAATGCTTGCAGAAGGGGGCCCGCCGCCCTCACACTTACCGCCACACAAACAAACACACACCAAGGGATTGGGGGATTATTCAAACCGACTGTGGGAAACGGCAGCACAGCACGTAAGCAACCGTATGACTTGTTTGCGCAAGCGAGAAACAGACTACTGCCACAATGGACGAAGAGTAACGTACTGAAATGACGGCTGTGGTGGCTCTCTACAAATGGGCTCCAAGCAGCAAATGTTGGCGCTCACCAAAAGTAAAATACACACACACACACACACACACACGAATAACGAACCAGATAAAGGCGCTCGCCGTGATTTCAGTATTCAAAAAAAAATTAAGTATTTACGAGTATGTATGTATATCTATTTATTTTTGTACACACATTTCACTTGAACGAGGATACGTCACCGAATATGATTAAATTTAGATCGCAGTCTTTGCTCCACAAAATAAGTAAAACCAAGATCACAGCGTTTGTTTTTGGTCATTGGAAGAAAAGACCGTACGGCAGTGTTTGGCAAACCTAAAACAGCTGATTTTTGTTTTTAGCTAAAATGCGCTACTTAAATGTGATGTCAATTTTTATGAGAGCGAAAACTGTCAACAAACAACTAAGAGAAGTTTTAAGAGAAAATGACTGCTTGGCAATAGGCATCTGTTTTGTATGACAACAGTGTGTGGCAAAAGTGTTCGGTACCATGCAGTTAAAATAAAATCAAACATGCAAAGCATGCCTGTCCGAGTATTTGTGGGGCCGTTAAGTATAGTCTTTGGATAGGTTGGACTAATTAATGTTCGAAGGTCTTTGAAGAATAACAGGATTTGCTTTTTTTTGATAAGTGAAGAAAAATGGTATAACAACATTGGCATAATGTTCAAATCTGTTGTATTTCGGAAATAGCTGGACTCATACAAGTCCTAAATAAACCAATCTGTGAAAGAAATTTTGCGATAATAAACGGAGACTCCCTTTGAACCATAACTTGGCTTTTGCAATACGGTTCTTTACTGAGAGTTGTAAGAAGGCAGATAGTCTGCGAAAGTCTCGAAAGAAAAAACCGGAAAATTGTGAAATTAAATTATCTTTGCCCCAACAGGCAAAAAAAAACTTGGAAAGAAATAAAATGTAGAATTAGGTTCAATTAATCCAAAACTATGCATCTATTGAACTTAGAAGTAAATCTAGGCATATGAAAAAGTTAAATGAACATGGAGTGTTCTTAAGTTCGTAAGAACGTGTCTGATCCGCAAATAGGAACAGAATAAGTTCATATTTCGATTTAGCGGATATAGAAAATTAAGCAAATGGCCCCAAAGACGCCATTTACTTTGTTGTTGTTGTAGCTACATGTTTGCTTCAAGCTTCCGTAGGGGAAAAAGTACTGGACAAATCGCGGGAACGTGAAGACCATTGGTTATAAAAAGGCGCTAGTTACCTGCCGTGCTATTTGGAGAATCATAGGAAGTCAGTATTGAAGCTAGCGCCGGTGCCACCCGGTCTCTCACTGAGACTCTCCACACGATACCGCTGATTGTCCGCGAATGCAGTTGCAGCTACTCCGTATATATACGCAGCGTTCCACTTTCCGCAAGCCGTGGACGCGCCCCACAGCTCTCACCTCAACTTCTAATTATAACGGTGAACACCGCACAGACCAAAGCTCAAAGTTCCAACATGTATGGTGACCATAGTTTAGTTATCTGGTGATGGGACTTCCGCTATTGCTACTGAATGTTGTTTGAACCTGACTTCTATTGGCTGTGTTAACCCATTCACATGATAATGATTTGAATGGTTGTAGTCGTAACAGCACAGTAGATACTGCTGCGACAGTATATGCAGAATAGTGTCTTCACAAGCGAAGGATCTTTGTTGTTGTAGCAGTGTGTTCTATCTTTCGTCTGCTTGGTTCTGTTGAATATCCGGATCCGAAACTCTGCGACTAAGGTGGGTTGTGTCCAGAGCGATCTGAGTCTGAATCAACTGGGTCTGGCTAAGCAGTTAAACAGGTGACTTGTGGTCCTTGGTCACAATCGGCACAAACATCCTGGACGTTGGCATCATTCCTTTCTCTGTAGAAATTGATGGGGCTGCATCTGCCTGATCGTAATTGAGGCAGAACTACTCTAGTTTAATTTTCTAAGGTGGATGGGTTCGTTCTCCAAGGACAACTTTCACCTGGTAGCTATTCATCGCATCTTCTACCGTGGCTTCTGGGCGGTGGACACAAGATGATGATTTGGATGGTCCCTGCGATAACAACCCACAAGGCATTGCTTAGACAGCATGTGATCGCACGGGTACGATCTTTGTGTCCGGATGGAGGTGGTCCACTTAAGAACTGAAGAGACATTCCGTCGCAGTTCCAGGAGTGCCATTCTGAAATTTGAATTCTACTGCGTGTCGCATAGGTGACGAGATTACATTGGCGCTGCATATCTTACCAGTACCAGCTAGTATCTTAGTAGTACCAGCTAGTGACTTAGGGACCTTGTTTCTATTTCCGACGTTATATCAAAGTGCAGTTGCATGTGAGGAGAATGTATTAGAGTTGTCAAATGTCACACAAACTATTTTGGGATATTTGATGGTCAGAATCGTTACTCCATCGAGGAATGGAGGATATGTAGAGGGTAAACAGTGCCGGAGATATCATCCTGCCGTGGCGAACTCCCAGTTTCACTCTACGGTGTTTGGATTTCTTATTCCTAAATTCCACAAATGACTGGCGAACACACAATATACGCGATCCAGCGTTTCAAATCTGGCTGGAGGACATCGCTTCCTCAAATAGTTTGACGTGGTTGACAGTGTCAAATTCTTTCCAGGTCCAGTGCCACAAGGGCCGTCCTACCACATGGTCTGGCCTGATTGAAGCCACGGCAAATGTGTGCGGTGATGGCATTCAAAAGTGTTTTTATGCTGTGCAGTCTTTGAAATCCATGCTGATGCTCAGCGAATGGAAATTCTCCAACGAGGCTCGGGAAGACTAATCCCTCAAGCTTCTTGGACATGGGTGAGAGAAGGGAGATCGATTTATACGACTTCCTTTACTCGGGCCTTTTCAGGGGATCACTCTGCGCATCTTCCAGACATCGGGTACTATAAGATTGTTCAAAGACAGGTTGAGGATAGTGTGAAAGAATTGAGGACCACTTCAATTGGCTGTTGTTCTTAAATTGAATTTTATTTTAACAAAAATGTTTCTAAGCTAGCTTAAGCCTAGCCAGCATGTTCCCATGCTGTTGGGTTGCTCACCTGTGTGAATATGCAACGTATGTATATTCACACGGCAACGCGGATGGGTGTCCATATGCGCGAATCAGATTACCTAAGCCAGACAATGGTCATGACCAATGCCAGAAAATTGTCTCACACATATACACACTACAATAGTCGTAAGGTACTCGACTCCAGGTAGATACACATTCTTCAACATCAGTGTAGAGATTCCGTCAGGGCCCAATGCCTTGAATGACTTGGAGCCACATCGTAACTTCGTCTACGATAAATTGTGATGGCTGTACATTGGCCCGGAGGCCACGAATACGTAGAATGGCTCTCGCGATGCTCAAAAAATGTATCTTTGATAAATTTGTCTCCTGGTTGTGGCGTTTTACATAAGAACTTATGATATAACTTGTCGAGATACGTAGAGCAGCGTTATGATAGCGACATGCAGAGTCGCTTAACTGGGGAGTCAACACCGGCTTATATGCCACTAAGCAGCCCATATTAATTGTCAATCATTTAGGTAGGTTAAGAGAGGACATTATTTCTCCTTTTTTATACCAACCACCATAGGACGGGATTTACTAATCTAGTCATTCCGCTTGTAACACCTCGAAATATTCGTCTAAGATCCCATAAAGTACATATATCCTTGATCGTCTCGACGTTCTGAGTCGATCTAGCCATGTCCGTCCGCTTGAAATTGTGCTTAGATACTTAATATTGATGTAGCGGCAATTTTTGTTCGATTTAGCTGAAATCGGACCAACAAATGTGCCAAGTACGGTTCAAATCGTTCTATAACCTGGTATAGCTCCTTTATTAACCGATTGCCCGATTTGACTTCTTGAGCCCTTACAAACAGCAATTTATGTCCGATTTGGCATGTAGTGTTTTGTTACGACTTTCAACATCTGTGCCAAGTACGGTTCAAAAAGGACAATAACCTGGTTTAGCTGCCATATAAACCGATATCCCGATTTGACTTCTTCAGCCCTTACAAGCCGCAATTTTTGTCCGATTTGGCTGAAATTTTGCATGTGGTGTGCCGTCATGACTTTCAATAACTGCGCCAAGTACGATCCGAATCGGTCGAGAATCTTATAAAGCTCCCATATGAACCGATCACCCGATTTGACTTCTTGAGGCCTATCAAGCCGCAATTTATGTTCGATTTGGCCGAAATTTTGCATCTAGTGTTCTGTTTTGACTTCCTACAACTGTTCCAAGTACGGTCCAAATCGGTCTTACAAGCCGCAATTTTGTCCGATTTGCATGTGGTGTGCCGTTATGACTTTTAACAACTGTGCCAAATACGTTCCGAATCGGTCTATAACCTGATATAGTTCCCAAATAAAGCGATCACCAAATTTGACTTCTTGATCCCTTGGAAGCCGTAATTTTGGTCCAATTTGGCTGAATTTTTGCATGTGGTGTGCCGTTATGACTTTTAACTACTGTGCCAAGTACGGTACGAATCGGGGTATACCCTGATATAGCTCCCACAAAAAGCGATCTACAAATTTGACTTCTTGATTCCCCGGAAGCCGAAATTTTTGTGCGATATGGCTGAAATTTTGTCTTTGGTGTTCCGTTATACATTCCATCAACTGTGCCAAATACGGTCCAAATCGGTCTACAACCTGATATGGCCCCGATATAAACCCATCTCCCGATTTGACTTATTAAGTCCTAACTAGCCGCAATTTTGTCTGATTTGGCTGAAATTGCATGCGGTGTTCTGATACGACTTCCAACAACTGTGCCAAATACGGTCCAAATCGATAGAGCTCCAATGTAAACCCGTCTGTCGAACATACTTGATCGGTTCCTAGAAGCTTTAATTTTTACTGGTTTGATAGAAGTTTGGTATGTACAATAGAATAAAATTAAATTTATGTTGTATAAATTTTTAGCAGAATTCATGGTGGTGGGTTTCCAAGATCGACCTAGCCGAACTTAGCACGCTTTTACTTGTTTTATCTCTTTTTTGCATTGAAATAAGCTATCGTTTGTGTCATTAACATGGTGGACTGACAGCCATGATCATAAATTCGTCTGTAATACGAAGTCCTCCGGAGAGTTGGAGCTACGGAGATATCAAGGCACCTGGACTTGGTTTGGTTTACGCTATGGACAGCTTTCGATAGGTCAAATGCCATGAGGACCGTCTCCTAGCTGCCAAGGAAATGCGGTGGATATCTTTAGGCGCAATTTGTGTTAAAAAACTATTTCGGTATTGCTGCCACCTAATGTCCAAATATATGGTTTAGTAAGCTCATAGCCTAAGCCAATAACCACTCAAAATGTGTTCAATTACTTATGAACCTCAGTGTGACCATCTGTGCATACTCAAATATGGTACATGTTCCTAGTGCGGCTGGCACACAAAAATGTGTGGGACAACGTTGAGATTGGGATGCAAAGAAAGCATCTCACATCAGCATCATGACATTTTGTGTAATTACGGAAATTTACGCATTTGGTAACAACCTTGACAATCAAAACAGAAAATACGTGGTGCGTACATTTTTCACTACATGATTTTCTCTCCCATTTGGGGGATGTGTGGTTGTGTACGTTCAAGTAGTATTTACTTTTCGCCTCACAAGATAATGATTCATAAATGGGTACATGGAAAATATGTTTGCAAGTAGGTAGTTTTGTCTACAATTAAAATACGTCATTATCATGTCTTAAGTTTAAATAGGCATCAAATTCATTAGAGTTTTATTCATTCGTAACTGAGGCTCTAATCAAATTAGCAATATGATACTTTTACTCAAATGGTTAATGCCTAGCAGTTCGTACCTATGTACATCTTAATTATGATATTTATTTAATACAATTTTAGAAATACAGACAACTAATCCATCTTGGCGCTAAACTGAGAGAAATTATACATTCAAGTG
Organism: Stomoxys calcitrans; assembly: GCF_963082655.1. Classification (NCBI taxonomy): domain Eukaryota; kingdom Metazoa; phylum Arthropoda; class Insecta; order Diptera; family Muscidae; genus Stomoxys; species Stomoxys calcitrans. Next base: position 13,599,042 of record NC_081553.1, read on the forward strand.
CATTGAATATCTACCTATTTTGTATAAATTTAATCGAAAAGAAAATACCTTTCAAAATTAATTTTCGTAATTTTGTGCGTATTTTTATACTCTCCACCATATGATAGAATACTAATTTCGCCATTTTGTTTGTAACACCTCGAAATATGCGTTTGAGACCCCATAAAGTGTATATTTTCTTGATCGTCATGTCATTTTAAGTCGACCTAGCCATGTCCGTCCTTCTGTCTGTCGAAAGCACTTTAACTTTCGAAGGAGTAAAGCTATCCGCTTGAAATTTTGCACAAATAGTTTTTATTAGTGTTAGTCGGTTGGGATTGTAAATAGGCCAAATCGGTCTAAGTTTTGATATAGCTGACATATAAACTGATCTTGGGTCTTGACTTCTTGAGCCTCTAGAGGGCGCAATTCTCGTCCGATTTGACTGAAATTTTGCACGACGTGTTTTGGTATCACTTTCAACAACTGCGCTAAGTTTGGTTCAAATCGATTTATTTTTTGATATCGCTGCCATATAAACCGATCTTGGGTCTTGACTTCTTGAGTCTCTAGAGAGCGGAAATCTCGTCCGATTTTACTGAAATTTTGCACGTAGTGTTTTTGTATCACTTTAAACAACTGTGTTAGGTATGATTCAAATCGGTTTATAATCTGGTATAGCTGTCATACAAACCGATCTTGGATCTTGACTTCTTGAGCCAATTGAGCGCGCAATTGTCATCCGATTTGGCTGAAATTTTGCACGAGGTGTTTTGTTATGACTTCCAATAACTGTGCTAAGTATGGCGCAAATCGGTTAATAATCAGGTATAGTTGCCATATAAACCGATCTGGGATCTTGACTTCTTGAGCCTCTAGAGGGCGCAATTGTCATCCGATCTGACAGAAATTTTGTACACCGGCTTCTCTCATGACCTTCAACATTCGTGTCTAATATGGTCTGAATCGATCCATAGCTTGATACAGCTCCCATATAAACCTATCTTCCGATTTTGCTTCTTGAGCTTCTACAAGGCGCAATTCTTATCCGAATGAACTGAAATATTACACAATGACTTTTACAATATTCAGCATTCATTTATGGTCCGAATCGGACTATAACTTGATATAGCTCCAATAGCATAACAGTTCTTCTTAAATACTCTATGATTGCCTAAAAAGAGATACTGCGCTTAGAACTCGACAAATGCGATCCATGGTGGAGGGTTAATAAGATTCGGCCCGGCCGAACTTAGCACGCTCTTATTTGTTTTTTGGAAATTTTGTTATGGATGTTTGGGAGTTTCAGTCCCCGGGTGAAAAAAAGGGTAGTTCACTTTTTTTTTCACGAAAGGGGCGGACTCATCGGTATGTACACAGAAAAAATAGCCGGCGAATTATTTCAATTTAAAATTTAATTGAAAATAAAGAGGTTTTTGATAAAAAAATTAATTTAATCAATAATTTTTTAATGGAATCCAGTTTTTTTCAATCATTGTTTTAATTGAAACTGAAATTTTGCTGAAATTTGGGACAGTGACTTTTGTTAGGCCTTTCGACATCCTTCGTCAATTTTGCCCAAATCGGTCCAGATTTAGATATAGCTACCATATAGACCGATCCTCCGATTTAGGATCTTAGGCCCATAAAAGCCACATTTATTACCGGATTGTGCTGAAATTTGGGACAGTGAGTTGTGTTAGGCCCCTTGACATCCTTCGTCAATTTGGCCCAGATCGGTCCAGATTTGGATATAGCTGCCATATAAACCGATCCGCCGATTTTGGGTTTTAGGCCCATAGAAGCCACATTTATTATACGATTTTGCTGAAATTTGGGACAGGGAGTTGTGTTAGGCCCTTCGACATCCTTCTTTAATTTGGCCCAGATCGGTCCAGATTTGGATATAGCTGCCATATAGACCGATCTCTCGATTTAATGTTTTGGGCCCATAAAAGGCGCATTTATTGTCCGATTTCCCCGAAATTTAGGACAGAGAGTTAAGTTAAGCCTCTCCACATATTTCTGCAGTTTGGTCTAGATCGATGAAGATTTGCTATAGCTACTATATAGACCGATTTCTCGATTTAAAGTCTTGGCCCCAAAAAAGGGGCATTTATAATACGATTTAACTGAAATTTGCTTATTTTTAGATATAGCTACTAATTGAACAATAACTTGTAGTTATTAGTATTTGGTACAAATCGGATCATATTTCGATATAACTGCCATGGGATATAAGGCAATTTTCACAGGATTTTGATTTTGAGTAAAGCTAGCACCTTGAAATTTTGCACTAATACTTCTTAGGGTCATTGTTCTTGACTTCTTGGGCCTCTAGAGAGCGCAATTTTCATACGATTTGGCTGAATTTTTGCATGACGTGTTTTGTTATGACTTCCAACTAGTGTGCTAAGTATGGTTTAAATCGGTTCATAACCTGGTATAGCTGTCATTCAAACTGATATTGGGTCTTGAATTCTTCAGCTTTTAGAGGGCCTAATTCTTATCCGATTTGGCTGTAATTTTGCACGTGGTGTTTTAGTATTACAATACTTTCAACAACTGTGCTGAATATGGTTCAAATCAGTTTATAACCTGCTATAGCTGTCATATAAACCAATCTGCGATCTTGAGCCTCTAGAGGGCGCAATTCTCATCCGATTTAGCTGAAATTTTGAACAACGGCTTTTCCCATAACCTACAACATACATGTTGAATATGGTCCGAATCGGTCTATAGCCTGATACTGCTTCTACATAAACCGATCTCCCTATTTTACTTCTTGAACCTCTAGAGGGCGCAATTCCCATCCGATTTGGCTGAAATTTGGCATAACGTGTTTCGTTATGTCTTCCAACAACTGTATTAAGTATGGCTCAAATCGGTCCATAATCTGATATAGTTGTCATATAAACCGATCTGGGATCTATATTTCTTGAGCCTGTAGAGGCCGCAATTATTATCCGATTTGGATGATATTTTGTATAACGGTTTCTCCCATGACCATCAATATACGTGTCAAATATGGTCTGAATCGGTCTATCGCCTGAAACAGCACCCATATAACCGTTCTCCCTATTTACTTCTTCAGCCCCTAAAGGGAGCAATTATTATTCGAATGGGCTGAAATTTTACACAATGACTTCTACTATGGTCTCCCACATTCAATTCAACACAATATCTTTAATTAAGCAAATTCACAGTTAATTTTCAACACTTAAACCCCATTTACACTGCTCATGAATTCCGGATTTAAAGCTGATTTTATAAAGGGAAAACATATGATCGAACCATTAAATCCCGATTTAAAGAGCAGTGTAAACAGGGTTTAAGTGATGAAGATTAACTGTGAATTTGCTTAATTAAATGAAGATATTTTGTTGAAGTTTTTCACAACTAAAAACAGAGTACCCTGTTTAAGTGGACATAGAACATGGGATACTGGGAATGAAATGGAAACAGATGCATTTTTAAGATGTTTGATCATGTTTATTCTTCAAAATGATGACGATGACATTCTTACACCTGCATTTGTGAGTGCCAAGCAGATAGTGGAAAAACAGGTTACAAACCTGACAAAAGCATTTACATTTTTCAACTGCAACGAAAATGAGAGAATCATAGTTAGCATTCTGACCATCATGGGAGAGATAGCAAAGATATGAATAAACTTATTGGGTTGCCCAAAAAGTAATTGCGGATTTTTTAAAAGAAAGTAAATGCATTTTTAATAAAACTTAGAATGAACTTTAATAAAATATAAATTTTTTACACTTTTGTTCTAAAGCAAGCTAAAAGTAACAGCTGATAACTGACAGAAGAAAGAATGCAATTACAGAGTCACAAGCTGTGAAAAAAATTGTCAACGCCGACTATATGAAATATCCGCAGTTACTTTTTGGGCAACCCAATATCTATTTCATGAATTGGTAGTTGAATGACTGAGATTTTATTAAGCTTCCTACCATATGAAGTGCGGTATACTAAACTTGTCACTTCGTTTGTATTCACAAACAAACAGGTCACAGATTTGTTCGACCATCAACAAGTATACTGTCGAAACCGCATAGCTGTAATACGATTTAGAAAGAACCATTCATGGTATGAAACTTAAGCTTGAGTGTGAAAAATTTGACGCCCGTAATTTCGTTATGGAGGCCACCGTAGCGTAGAGGTTAGCATGTCCGCCTATGACGCTGAACGCCTGGGTTCGAATCATGGCGAGACCATCAGAAAAAATTTTCAGCAGTAGTTTTCCCCTCCTAATGCTGGCAACATTTGTGAGGTACAATACCATGAAAAACTTCTCTTCATGGCGAACAATAAATCTGTTGTTTGTTTTTCGAATTACTTCCAAAACTTCAAGCTATCAAATTGTGGTGTACCACTCAGAATTGAACTCCTCTTATATTACTCAAGGGGAACATTAGCCACATGACCAGTTTTGCCGAAGAAACAGGCAACCATATGCTTGGAAGTGCTTTATCCACGAACAACTTTCGTTGGCTTCGGCACGTCTAGCAAAGCCCACACGGTCGATTGATGTTTTATTTCGGGCCCATAGGTATTGATCCAAGATTCGCCACCAGTGACGATCTTACAAACGTGTTTCGAATCACCGCGATTGTATTTTTATACCCACCCCCTTAGGATGGGGGTATACTAATATAGTCATTCCGTTTGTAACACCTCGAAGTCGTGATCTGACACCCCATAAAGTATACATATTCTATATCGCCATGTCCGTCCGTCTGTCGAAATCACAATAGAGGTCGAACGGGTAATGCTAGCTGATTGAAATTTAGATGTAGGTCGTTGGGGATTGCAAACGGGCAATATCGGTTCAGATGTAGATATAGCTTCCATATAAACCGATTTTTCAATTTGACTTTTTGAGCCGCTGGAAGCCGCAAGCTTTTTATCGATTCAGACCATATTAGAAACGTATGTTGAAGATTACGAGAGAAACCGTTGTACAAAATTTCCGTCAAATCGGATGACAATTGCGCCCTCTAGAGGCTCAAGAAATCGAGATCCCCGATCGGTTTATATGACAGCTATATAATGTTATGTTCCGATTCGCGCCATACTTAGCACAGTTATTGGAAGTCATAACAAAACACCTTATGCAAAATTTCAGCCAAATCGGATGAAAATTGCGCGCTCTATCGGCTCAAAAAGTCAAGATCCAACATCGGTTTATATGACAGCTATATAATGTTATGTTCCGATTCGCGCCATACTTAGCACAGTTATTGGAAGTCATAACAAAACACCTTATGCAAAATTTCAGCCAAATCGGATGAAAATTGCGCGCTCTATTGGCTCAAAAAGTCAAGATCCAAGATCGGTTTATAAGACAGCTATACAAGATTATGAACCGATTAGAATCATACTTAACATAGTTGTTGGAAGTGATACCAAAACACTACGTGCAAAATTTCAGTCAAATCGGATGAGAATTGCGCCCTCTTTGGGCTCAAGAAGTCAAGACCCAAGATCGGTTTATATGGCAGCTGTATCAAAACATGGACCGATTTAAGCCATACTTAGCGCAGTTGTTGGAAGTTATATTAAAAAACACTACGTGCAAAATTTCAGTAAAATCAGACGAGAATTGCGCCCTCAGTGGCTCAAGAAATCAAGACCCAAGATCGGTTTATATGGCAGCTATATCAAAACATTGAACGATTTGGCCCATTTACAATCCCAACCGATCAACACTAATAAAAAGTATTTGTGCAAAATTTCAAGCGCCAAACTTTACTCCTTCGAAAGTAAGGGTGCTTTCGACAAACAGACGGACGGACGGATGGACATTGCTAGATCGACTTAAAATGACATGACTTTCAAGAATATATATACTTTATGGGGTCTCAAACGCATATTTCGAGGTGTTTCAAACAGAATGACGAAATTAGTATACCTCCATCCTATGGTGGAGGGTATAAAAATTCTGAGTACGATTACGAATTGACAAATTTTCTAACGAAAATGTCAGATTGCACCTGGCAACAGTTGTTGTTGCCTAGGCCAGAAATTTATATAGCAGCCTTCGTAGTATATATTTTGAAAGATCGGAAATGAATGTTTCGTGGTGTTACAAATGGAACGACTAAATTAATATAACCCCTGTCCTATGGTGGTCAGTATACATATATTCAGCGGTGGTCATCCCCTCCTAGTGCTTGCGACATTTGTAAGGTATTTAGCTAAGGTAATCAGCTAGCTGCAGAGCAAACTGAATACCTTAGCACTCGGCAATAAAAGAAGAAATCCCTTATCCTTGGGCTTTGATTTGTATCGGACTGTGCTCGTTGATGTGAAAGAAGTATCCCTGCTGTTCCATAATGACCAATTTCATGGACAAATGTGCATTATTAATACATTCAGGCCTTTTCAACTAATATCCTCATCATATAGTGAATCATATAGCCCATTTTATGTTTTACCCTTAATATAATATTCACTAAGAAAACCTCTTTGCGATAAGCTTTGGTAAATACAATTAACGTTAAAGAGTCAATACCATTTGTTGTGGCTAAAAATTGCTCATGTTCTTTGTTCAATTATACAACGAGTGCTAATTTTAATGGCATGCCATTATCCAACACCTGTGTATTGAACACATAATTAGTTTGTGCGCCACCATCTGTAGGTGTTCTATTAAACCAATTTGGGAATATTGATACATTGATTACAGCATGAAACCTGGTTTTTATGCAAAAATTCAAAAATTAACATTTTATTCAGACATTCTGATTGCAGTCGTTTCGTTTAGCGGCATGGGTTGGAAGCGATTCAAAATTTTTGTTGTGCATAACAAATGAGGTCTTTGAACTGCGCACAGATGTATGACGCATTAGTTTGTTCAAGAAAATAACAACAAACATTAATATAAGTGGGTTTAAACAATAAACGTATTCGCATAACATTGAAAATATTCTCGTATATACTCGTACAAGTCATTAGGTGTTAATGTAAAATGCTAATTTTGCCCATGAATATTCTATACGGGGGCTGTATCCAAATTTCAACTAATATGGCCCATATGCAATCTCCAACGACCGAAATTTCATGCGAATATCTTTATTCGTTCGACCGCTATCGTGATTGCAACAGACGCAGGGACGGACGGACATGGCTAGATCGATTTATAATGTCAAGACGATCTAGAATATATATTCTTAAGGGGTTCCAGATCTATATGACGACTTGGTTAGAACACTCTCCATTCCATGGTGGTGATTATAATCAGTAATGAAAGGCAAAAGTCGGGCGGAGCCGACTTTATAATGCCCTACACCACCGAGTCCACGTAATTCTTTTAATCTATAGCACTTATAGCTATTTTTTTGATGAAATTTTGCACAAGTATATGGGAGCTATATATTAATCTGATCCAAATCGGATGAAATTCAGCACACATACTAGGATTCCAAAAAAAAGCAGTTCGTGCCAAATTTGGTAAAGATCGGACCAAAATTGTGCCTTCTACAGCCTTAAAAGACCATATCGGATGAAAGATATATATAGGAGCTATATATAGATCTGATCCGATTCTGATGAAATTTTGCAAACATACTGGGACATCAAAAAAGCACTTTATGCCAAATTTGGTAAAGATAGGCCAAAAATTGTGCCTTCGACAGCCTTAAAAGACCATATCGGATGAAAGATATATATGGGAGCTATATATACATCTGTACGGATTTTTATGAAATTTTGCACACTTTGTGCCAAATTTTGTAAAGATCGGACCAAAATTGTGGCTTCTACAGCTTTAATAGGCCACATCGGATGAAAGATGTATATGGGAGCTACATCTAAATCTGGACCGATTTTTTTCAAAATCAATAGCGTTTGTCCTTGGACAAAAAAAAGACACTTATGCAAGATTTTGTGAAAATCGGACAACAAATGCGACCTGTACCTTGATTACAAGAATACATGGGCAGACAGACGGACACAGCTAAATAGAATCAGGAAGTGATTCTTAGCCTATCGGTATACTTATCAATGGGTCTAGCTTGTCTCCTTCTTAGCGTCACAAACAAATGCACAAATCTATAATACCCTATACCACAGTGGTGGTGTAGGGTATAAAAACGGGTAGTTTTAAGGGAATTAAGTGTCTTGTTGTCCTAGAAAGGACATTAAAGCTTATTATAGTGAGAGGAGTGAGAGTTGATTTCCCCGTTTTTAAGCCTCTGCATGAAAACAATATCTAGCATACAACGTTTATGTTTCAGTGATGACAAGTCAATCAATTTCAAACGATTCCGACTAAAGATCTTAAGCGTCGCTCCAACCTAAGTCTCTTAATGCAAAAACAAGTAAGAGCGCGCTAAGTTCGGCCGGGCCGAATCTTATATACCCTCCACCAAGTATCGCATTTGTCGAGTTCTATGCGCGGTATCTCTTTTTAGGCAAACAAAGAATATTGAATAAGAACTGTTATGCTAGTCCATAAATGAATGCTGAACATAGCTGAATATTGACAGACGGATGGACGGATATGTCTATATCAACTTAAAATGACATGACGATCATGAATATATATACTTTATGGGGTCTCAGACGCATATTTCGAGGTGTTACAAAGAGAATGACGAAATTAGTATACCCCCATCCTATGGTGGAGGGTATAATAAGAAATTGTTTCTAGACGGATTCAACTCTATCTATATAGCATTGATAACAAGGAGGTCATAGGATAAAAGCGCATGGGAACTCTTTAGGCCATCTTTTGATGAAACCTAGAGTAGACATGGATCTACTCACAACAGAATCAACCTGATATAGCTCCCATATAAACCGATCTCCCGATTTGACTTCTTGAGTCCTTACAAGCCGCATTTTTTGTCCGATTTGGCTGAAATTTTGCATGTAGTGCTCTGTTATAAGTTCCAACAACTGTGCAAGGTGCGGTCTAAATCGGTCAAGAACCTGAAATAGCTCCCAAATAAACCGATCTCCGGATTTGACTTCTTGAGCACCTGGAAGCCGCAATTTATGTCCGATTTGGCTGCAATTTTGCACATAGTTTTCTGTTTTAACTCCCAATAACTGTACTAAGTACGGTTAAAATCGGTCGGGAACCTGATATAGCTCCCATATAAACCGATCGCCCGATTTGACATCTTGAGTCCTTACATGCCGCTATTTTTGTCCGATTTGGCTCAAATTTTGCATGTAGTGTTCTATTATGACTCTTAATAAATCGGCAGAATACTGTCTGCATCGATCAAGAACATGATATAGCTCCCTTATAAACCGATCTCCCGATTTGACTTTTGAGCCCTTCCAAGCCGCGATTTGGCTGAAATTTTCCATATAGTGGTCTGTTATGATTTTCAATAACTGTGCTAAGTATGATCCAAATCGGTCTATAACCAGATATGGCTCCCATATAAACAAAGGTTTGGTATGTAGAATAAAATTATGCCCTTCAACTAAATCTATTTTATATTCATTTTTAGCAGTATCCGTGGTGGTGGGTTCCCAAGATTCAGCACGGCCGAACTTAGCATGCTTCTACTTGTTATACCCTCCACCATAAGATGGGGGGCATACTAATTTCGTCATTCTGATTGTAACTACTCGAAATATTGGTCTGAGACCCTATAGAGTATATATGTTCTTGATCGTCGTGAAATTTTATGTCGATCTAGCCATGTCCGTCCGTCCGTCTGTCCGTCCGTCCGTCTGTCTGTCGAAAGCACGCTAACTTCCGAAGGAGTAAAGCTAGCCGCTTGAAATTTTGCACAAATACTTCTTATTAGTGTAGGTCAGTTGGTATTGTAAATGGGCCATATCGCTCCATGTTTTTATAAGCTGCCATATAAACCGATCTTGGGTCTTGACTTCTTGAGCCTCTAGAGTGCGCAATTCTTATCCGATCGGAATGAAATTTTGCACGACGTGTTTCGTTATTATATCCAACAATTGTGCCAAGTATGGTTCAAATCGGTGCATAACCTGATATAGCTGCCATATAAACCGATCTGGGGTCTTGACTTCTTGAGCCTCTAGAGTGCGCAATTCCTATCCGATCGGAATGAAATTTTGCACGACGTGTTTTGTTATGATATCCAACAACTGTGCCAAGTATGGTTCAAATCGGTTCATAACCTTATATAGCTGTCATATAAACTGATCTTGGGTCTTGACTTCTTGAGCCTCTAGAGTGCGCAATTCTTACCCAATTGGGATGAAATTGCACGACATGTTTTGTTAAGATATCCAACATCTGTGCCAAGTATGGTTCAAATCGGTCCATAACCTGATATACCTGCCATATAAACCGATCTTGGGTCTTGACTTCTTGGGCCTCTAGAGAGCGCAATTCTTATCCGATTTGAATGAAATTTTGTACGACGGATCCTCTCATGACCATCAACATACGTGTTTATTATGGTCTGAATCGGTCTATAGCCCGATACAGCTCCCATATAAATCCATCTCTCTATTTTACTTTTTGAGCCCCCAAAGGGCGCAATTCTTATTCGAATTGGCTGACATATTACACTGGTCTCCAACATATAATTTAATTGTGGTCTAAACCGGATCATATCTTGATATCGCTCTAATAGCAGATTTTTCTTTCTTTCTTTTCTTATATCATTTTTTGCCTAAGAAGGGATGCCGGGAAAAGAACTGACAAATGTGCTCCATGGTGGAGGGTATATGAGATTCGGCCCGGCACGCTTTTACTTGTTTTTTTGTTGGAGAGTTTAGATTTCCTGCCGATTTTACTTATATGCACGGTAATGAAACATTGCCTGTTATTAAATTTATTTGTCAATAAGGGTGGAGCTTTTTTGTTAGTGTTTTTTCAAAGAGTGCAAGGAAGATTGGTGAGTGGTCTGAGTTTACATCAAAACCATTTCCTATTTTGATGGTGAACTCAGGGCCACATACTGATAATTCTAGGATATGTCAGCACTTGTGCTGCCTGATCCCAGAATGAAACTTTCTAATCGCACTAAACTTTTTTACTCACAGCAATTCTCAGCAAGTGAAAATGGTGATTGAAATTCTGTACTAAATATCAATCATTTAAATCATTTGGATTTCTTTTTAAGGTGATTCTTTTCAAAATTTAAAATTTCTCACAAAAAATTATTTCTTTTTTCTTTAGCTTTTTTCAAAAATCTCTACATTTGAATATCCTGGTTGTACGATACTCTTTGGCTTGAATGTTGTATTTATTAAAAGAATCCAAAATATTTTGTAATAAAATGTCAGCGATGCTTTGTTGCATCAACAAAAGCCCCCAACACAAACAGATTATGAGGATTATATCAACTTTTGAAGATTCTATAAAAAGACGGGAAATTTGAATATTATTCAACACATACCCCTCCCCAAAAAGGTATATGAACATGAACGTCATCGTCATCAGAGGCAGGCTCACAAGAAGAAAAAATAAATAGGGGCAGTGGTTGTAGATAAACATTTTTATTTATATAGTGTTAAATTTATGTAGATTTACGTATGCGTGTATGGGTGTGGATGAGTGAGGTTGCATACAATTACTACAAATACACACACACACACACACTGTTATGGTAAGTCTAAAAGAGCCTTACAATGAACATCAGCCCTCCATCCATCCACCTATCCATTCACTTGGATGTATTGTCCTCATCCTAACTGTAGTCGATATGCCACACAAGGATCATGAAAGGTTTTTAGCCTTGAACGCCATTAGAGGAGATATTAGATGACGATGTCGTACATTCATCGTTTCTGATGATGGCTATGTGATGATGATGATGCCATCCTAGTGTGTGATGAGTGTCTTTGGGTGTTCTACCCTGTGAAACGACTACTGACTATGCCAATGGCAAAATGCTTTGATTATTATAGCGTAAAATTTTATTGATTGGCAATAAAATTGTTGTTGGGTGATTGACTGCTCCACTGCTCCGGCCCTATACCAAAGCAAAGGTAGGTTAGCAGCACCCCAAGCAATAACCAACCAACAACCATTTTTCCATCCATTGGAGCAGTCAAACTGCCAACAACCATTGAAGCAGCAAACCACTTGTGTGCCAAACCACGTCCTCTCATTTCCTTTGGCTCCTCTGGCCCCCCCAACATATCTAACATCAATCCTGCATCCATCTATCGATTCCCTCTCTATGGCGCCAAGCATGGCATGTAAGCATATAAGCCATGTTTGTTTATTTTTGTTATTTTTCTCAGGTCTGATGATACTCGTACTCTTCTCCCAGCATTACCCCTTGATGATACAGTCAGTGAGTTGGTGGCTGTAGGGCCCACCTGGGCAGTAGGTTGCACATCAGCCAGTAGTCGTCGTCAGTGAAAGCAAAAGCAAAAACTCTTCCAAAAATAACAACCACCGACAATAAATCGATATGAATATTTTGGACTTCTTGGGTATTCCAGCTTCATCTCATCTCGACGCTCCACTACGATAACAAATGATTCTCGGTTAGGGCACTGATTCACTGCAGCACACCTGTTCGCAACCACAACTGAGGCATAGGTCTTTATAATTTTAAGGTTCTGTCGTATTGCTGATGCTGCTGTATGCGCAAAGGCTTCATTTATTGTCATCGGTGATTTATTTTTAACGTCAACGTTTTACCAATACATGTGGGCGGTGGTAGGGCAGGGAGGCCAGGATTATGGTTTCTTTGGTAGAATTTTGCTTCCCGATTTAGTAACAGACAGTTACAGTTCAGTTCATTTGTTTTGCTGTTGGTTGGTAACCCATAACTGGATATGGTTTCCCATACGAAATGAACTTGAAAACCAAAGAATTTTGGGTGTTTAAATTCCACAAAGTAGTGGTTGTTTCGCAGAAGTGGTTTTAGAAGAAACAAAAAAAAAACACTGCTTACCCAAAATACTAATCCTGTTAAATGACATTTCTATACTTTAAAATATGGAATGGTATGTGTCACGAAGAATATTCGAATGATGTCTTAATATGTGACTATAGAAAAATATATAAAAAACAAGTAAAAAGGCATTAAGTTCGGCCGAGCCGAACTTTGGATGCCCACCACCTCGGGTATATACGTAAACCCCATTTCGTCACTAACTTAAGCACGACACGGACATTGAGTGGTCTAATACAATATATATGTCACTATTCAATTTTGTAGAACAAAATATTGATCTTTTTGACAGATATATCCAATTATAACCCGATCTGAACCATATTAGGGTCGGATATTGTGAGGCTCAGAAAAACTTACTGTTCAAATTTCAGCGAAAACGGATAATAAATAAAGATTTTATGGGCTTCAGTCCCCTTATCGGCAGATCGGTCTGAAGACAGCTTTATCTAGATATAGTCCCATCAGAACCATACCTAGGTTGGATGTTGGGAGGTCTTAACCTACTCACTGTTTCAAATTTCAGCGAAATCGGGTAAAAAATAAAGCTTTTATGGGCTTCAGTACCCTTATCAGCAGATCAGTCTATATGGCAGCTATATCTAAATATAGTCCGATCGGAACCATATTTAGGTAGGATTTTGGTACGTCTTAACCTACTCAATGTTTCAAATTTCAGCGAAATCGGTTAAAAAATAAAGCTTCTATGGGCTTCAGACCCCTTATCGGGAGATCGGTCTATATGACAGCTATATCTAAATATAGTCCGATCTGAACCATATTTGGGTTGGGTATTAGGAGGCTTAAAACTGCGCACTATTCCAAATTTTAGCGAAATCGGATTAAAAATAAAGCTTTTATGAACTTCAGACCCTTTATCGGGAGATCGGTCTATATGGCAGCTATATATAAATATGAACCGATCTAATCCATATTTAGGTCTGATGTCGGGAGGCTTAAAATAACCTTAACCAGCGTAATCGGTTATTAAATAAAGCTTTTATGGCCTTCAGACCCTTTATCAGGAGATCGGTCTATATGGAAGCTATTATATCTAAATATAGTCTGATCTGAACCATATTTGGCTCAGTTGTCGGGAATCCTTAAACTACTCACAAAAATAAAGTTTTTATGGGGATAAGACCCTTTATCGGAAAATCGGTCTATATAGCAACTATATCCGAATATTGTCCGATTTGGGCCGTTCAAGAACTTAACCAGCGTGCAGCAAAAAGACGTATCTGTGCCAAATTTCAGCTCAATATCTTAATTTTTTAAGGCCCTAGAGTGAATACAACAGACGGACGGACACACGGACATCGTTAAATCGTCCTAGAATTTTACGACGATCTGAAATATTTATATTTCGTAGGGTCGGAAATTGGTATTTCGATGTGTTGCAAACGGAATGACTAAATGAATATGCCCCTATCCTCTGGTGGTGGGTATAACAAGTAATTGCTAATGTAAGACTTATTTCAGAAACCGCAAATTTAATCCGTAGTAAAAAAGATTTTTTAGTAGTTTAAAATGATTTAAAGTAAAACTTTGCCTTATTTGGTACTTTTTCAGATTTTGCTAAAGCTCTGAATATTGGTACTTAGGTACACTATTTCAACCTAAATTGTGTCTATCATATGGGTTTCTGAACATTTGTACATTCCCAAATGCAAATTCCTTCTACTCTACTCTACTCTACTCTACTCTACTCTACTCTACTCTACTCTACTCTACTCTACTCTACTCTACTCTACTCTACTCTACTCTACTCTACTCTACTCTACTCTACTCTACTCTACTCTACTCTACTCTACTCTACTCTACTCTACTCTACTCTACTCTACTCTACTCTACTCTACTCTACTCTACTCTACTCTACTCTACTCTACTCTACTCTACTCTACTCTACTCTACTCTACTCTACTCTACTCTACTCTACTCTACTCTACTCTACTCTACTCTACTCTACTCTACTCTACTCTACTCTACTCTACTCTACTCTACTCTACTCTACTCTACTCTACTCTACTCTACTCTACTCTACTCTACTCTACTCTACTCTACTCTACTCTACTCTACTCTACTCTACTCTACTCTACTCTACTCTACTCTACTCTACTCTACTCTACTCTACTCTACTCTACTCTACTCTACTCTACTCTACTCTACTCTACTCTACTCTACTCTACTCTACTCTACTCTACTCTACTCTACTCTACTCTACTCTACTCTACTCTACTCTACTCTACTCTACTCTACTCTACTCTACTCTACTCTACTCTACTCTACTCTACTCTACTCTACTCTACTCTACTCTACTCTACTCTACTCTACTCTACTCTACTCTACTCTACTCTACTCTACTCTACTCTACTCTACTCTACTCTACTC
Organism: Stomoxys calcitrans; assembly: GCF_963082655.1. Taxonomy (NCBI): domain Eukaryota; kingdom Metazoa; phylum Arthropoda; class Insecta; order Diptera; family Muscidae; genus Stomoxys; species Stomoxys calcitrans. Next base: position 13,614,290 of record NC_081553.1, read on the forward strand.
TACTCTACTCTACTCTACTCTACTCTACTCTACTCTACTCTACTCTACTCTACTCTACTCTACTCTACTCTACTCTACTCTACTCTACTCTACTCTACTCTACTCTACTCTACTCTACTCTACTCTACTCTACTCTACTCTACTCTACTCTACTCTACTCTACTCTACTCTACTCTACTCTACTCTACTCTACTCTACTCTACTCTACTCTACTCTACTCTACTCTACTCTACTCTACTCTACTCTACTCTACTCTACTCTACTCTACTCTACTCTACTCTACTCTACTCTACTCTACTCTACTCTACTCTACTCTACTCTACTCTACTCTACTCTACTCTACTCTACTCTACTCTACTCTACTCTACTCTACTCTACTCTACTCTACTCTACTCTACTCTACTCTACTCTACTCTACTCTACTCTACTCTACTCTACTCTACTCTACTCTACTCTACTCTACTCTACTCTACTCTACTCTACTCTACTCTACTCTACTCTACTCTACTCTACTCTACTCTACTCTACTCTACTCTACTCTACTCTACTCTACTCTACTCTACTCTACTCTACTCTACTCTACTCTACTCTACTCTACTCTACTCTACTCTACTCTACTCTACTCTACTCTACTCTACTCTACTCTACTCTACTCTACTCTACTCTACTCTACTCTACTCTACTCTACTCTACTCTACTCTACTCTACTCTACTCTACTCTACTCTACTCTACTCTACTCTACTCTACTCTACTCTACTCTACTCTACTCTACTCTACTCTACTCTACTCTACTCTACTCTACTCTACTCTACTCTACTCTACTCTACTCTACTCTACTCTACTCTACTCTACTCTACTCTACTCTACTCTACTCTACTCTACTCTACTCTACTCTACTCTACTCTACTCTACTCTACTCTACTCTACTCTACTCTACTCTACTCTACTCTACTCTACTCTACTCTACTCTACTCTACTCTACTCTACTCTACTCTACTCTACTCTACTCTACTCTACTCTACTCTACTCTACTCTACTCTACTCTACTCTACTCTACTCTACTCTACTCTACTCTACTCTACTCTACTCTACTCTACTCTACTCTACTCTACTCTACTCTACTCTACTCTACTCTACTCTACTCTACTCTACTCTACTCTACTCTACTCTACTCTACTCTACTCTACTCTACTCTACTCTACTCTACTCTACTCTACTCTACTCTACTCTACTCTACTCTACTCTACTCTACTCTACTCTACTCTACTCTACTCTACTCTACTCTACTCTACTCTACTCTACTCTACTCTACTCTACTCTACTCTACTCTACTCTACTCTACTCTACTCTACTCTACTCTACTCTACTCTACTCTACTCTACTCTACTCTACTCTACTCTACTCTACTCTACTCTACTCTACTCTACTCTACTCTACTCTACTCTACTCTACTCTACTCTACTCTACTCTACTCTACTCTACTCTACTCTACTCTACTCTACTCTACTCTACTCTACTCTACTCTACTCTACTCTACTCTACTCTACTCTACTCTACTCTACTCTACTCTACTCTACTCTACTCTACTCTACTCTACTCTACTCTACTCTACTCTACTCTACTCTACTCTACTCTACTCTACTCTACTCTACTCTACTCTACTCTACTCTACTCTACTCTACTCTACTCTACTCTACTCTACTCTACTCTACTCTACTCTACTCTACTCTACTCTACTCTACTCTACTCTACTCTACTCTACTCTACTCTACTCTACTCTACTCTACTCTACTCTACTCTACTCTACTCTACTCTACTCTACTCTACTCTACTCTACTCTACTCTACTCTACTCTACTCTACTCTACTCTACTCTACTCTACTCTACTCTACTCTACTCTACTCTACTCTACTCTACTCTACTCTACTCTACTCTACTCTACTCTACTCTACTCTACTCTACTCTACTCTACTCTACTCTACTCTACTCTACTCTACTCTACTCTACTCTACTCTACTCTACTCTACTCTACTCTACTCTACTCTACTCTACTCTACTCTACTCTACTCTACTCTACTCTACTCTACTCTACTCTACTCTACTCTACTCTACTCTACTCTACTCTACTCTACTCTACTCTACTCTACTCTACTCTACTCTACTCTACTCTACTCTACTCTACTCTACTCTACTCTACTCTACTCTACTCTACTCTACTCTACTCTACTCTACTCTACTCTACTCTACTCTACTCTACTCTACTCTACTCTACTCTACTCTACTCTACTCTACTCTACTCTACTCTACTCTACTCTACTCTACTCTACTCTACTCTACTCTACTCTACTCTACTCTACTCTACTCTACTCTACTCTACTCTACTCTACTCTACTCTACTCTACTCTACTCTACTCTACTCTACTCTACTCTACTCTACTCTACTCTACTCTACTCTACTCTACTCTACTCTACTCTACTCTACTCTACTCTACTCTACTCTACTCTACTCTACTCTACTCTACTCTACTCTACTCTACTCTACTCTACTCTACTCTACTCTACTCTACTCTACTCTACTCTACTCTACTCTACTCTACTCTACTCTACTCTACTCTACTCTACTCTACTCTACTCTACTCTACTCTACTCTACTCTACTCTACTCTACTCTACTCTACTCTACTCTACTCTACTCTACTCTACTCTACTCTACTCTACTCTACTCTACTCTACTCTACTCTACTCTACTCTACTCTACTCTACTCTACTCTACTCTACTCTACTCTACTCTACTCTACTCTACTCTACTCTACTCTACTCTACTCTACTCTACTCTACTCTACTCTACTCTACTCTACTCTACTCTACTCTACTCTACTCTACTCTACTCTACTCTACTCTACTCTACTCTACTCTACTCTACTCTACTCTACTCTACTCTACTCTACTCTACTCTACTCTACTCTACTCTACTCTACTCTACTCTACTCTACTCTACTCTACTCTACTCTACTCTACTCTACTCTACTCTACTCTACTCTACTCTACTCTACTCTACTCTACTCTACTCTACTCTACTCTACTCTACTCTACTCTACTCTACTCTACTCTACTCTACTCTACTCTACTCTACTCTACTCTACTCTACTCTACTCTACTCTACTCTACTCTACTCTACTCTACTCTACTCTACTCTACTCTACTCTACTCTACTCTACTCTACTCTACTCTACTCTACTCTACTCTACTCTACTCTACTCTACTCTACTCTACTCTACTCTACTCTACTCTACTCTACTCTACTCTACTCTACTCTACTCTACTCTACTCTACTCTACTCTACTCTACTCTACTCTACTCTACTCTACTCTACTCTACTCTACTCTACTCTACTCTACTCTACTCTACTCTACTCTACTCTACTCTACTCTACTCTACTCTACTCTACTCTACTCTACTCTACTCTACTCTACTCTACTCTACTCTACTCTACTCTACTCTACTCTACTCTACTCTACTCTACTCTACTCTACTCTACTCTACTCTACTCTACTCTACTCTACTCTACTCTACTCTACTCTACTCTACTCTACTCTACTCTACTCTACTCTACTCTACTCTACTCTACTCTACTCTACTCTACTCTACATGGTGGTGCGAAGTGACAGCTGTTCGGACGAAATCATAACGAGACTTGTGTCAGAAATTGCATGAGATCCATACCCAGCACCAGATAGTTTTGTAGAGCTGACTATTACAGTAGACGGTCAGTGCATGAGATACAGATTAGAGCTAATAGCCTTCTTGCCGGTGTATAGATCAAGAAAATCTTTTTACTGATTCACTTACCGAAACCATTGGACCCATCTTCAGTGATTTGTTTGGAAATTTGGCTCATTAGGTAAAATTACTTCACTACCTTTGCCCAAGAGGAATGTAAATGGCATTTTCAATACATTCTGTGTAATCGCCAAATGTCCCATGTAATCTCAATTGATAAAAGTGCGTGTGTACGTGTTTTGCCTTTTGTACAATGCGAATATGTTGCGAAATCAATGCGAATCGTATCCACTTGTTCATTGTGTTGCTCAATCGATCGATCCCATGGCTTTATTTTGTTGGCCTATCATTGCGGTTTTCCTATGGTGAAAAGCAAAGGAGGAGGGGAAGCATGTGCTCGTCCGGTTGTACTCTAAATGTGTATTTATTGAAATTGCTTTTGTCATCAGCGCGAGTATTCATTTGTGCCACGTTTATTTGTTTATGGACACACTTGGGGAACCAATGCCATAAGGACGACACATTTTCACACGCATCCCATTGAGTGAGTAGTGGACATTCAAACACTTCGATACATGCTTGTGCAAAAACCCAAATCACCGATGTAAACAAGGACAACAGAGGCACTTAGATTTGAGCTCTTGTTCAGTTGGTCAATGGACATGCGGCTGTGTCTGCATTGGGGATGATAAAAATCATAGTGGTACTAAATTTTAATTTTATATTTTAAGGGTGATTTTTTTTGCTATCATCTTTTTGGCAACACTGGCTTAAACAGCTCATGCACGTTTTGTTTCACCGTTAAACATCTTCAGTTCGGTCTATAATTTAACCACGAATCGTTGAATTTTATTATCAAAATGCATGCTCTGCTAAGAAAGTTCATCGTGCGCTCATTTTTGGCTCAATGGGTACCTAAATAAGCGGAATTGTCGATTTTGAAGATCAGCTTGAAGCATTGCAAGAGTCGCCAATGCATCCAGCGAAAGTCACAGTTTGGAGTGGTTTATGGACTGGTGGCGTCATTGGACTGTACTTCTTCAAAAATGATGCGAATCGTAACGTAACTGTGAATGGGGAGCGCTACCGTGAGATGATATCCAAAATTTTTTTAGTCCAAGATGCAAGAGCTTGATTTGCACGACATGTGGTTTCAACAAGACGTTGCCACGCAGTACGCGTAGCAATGGTCTTATTGAGAGGCGAGTTCGGTGAACATTTTATATCACGTTCGGGACCAGTCAATTGGTCGCCTAGATCGTGCGATTTAACGCCTTTAGACTACTTTTTGTGGGGCTATGTTAAAGCTCATGTCTATACAGACAAGCCCGCATCAATTAACGCATTGGAAGACAACATTGAAGCATTTGTTCGTAAAATACCGGCCGAAATGTTGGAAAGAGTAATCCAAAATTGTATTAAGCGGATGGACCATTTGAGATGCAGTCACGGTCAACATTTGCATGAAATAATTTTCAAACATTAAATTATATTGACCGTACTATCGATTCAGTTAAAGACTTTATGCATTTTTCTGAATTTTATGTGTTTTTATACCGACCGACAAAGGATGGGGGTATATTCATTTTGTCATTCCGTTTGCAACACATCCAAATATCCATTTCCGACCCCATAATGCATATATATTCTTGATCAGCGTAAAAATCTAAGACGATCTAGTCATGTCCGTCCGTCTGTCTGTCACTCTACAGTCTTTAAACGTAGAGATATTGAGCTGAAACTTTGCACAGATTCTTTTTTTGTTCATAAGCAGGTTAAGTTCGAAGATGGGCTATATCGGACTATATCTTCACGTAGCCCCCATATAGACCGATCCGCCGAATTAGGGTCTTAGGCCCATAAAAGCCATATTTATTATCCGATTTTGCTGAAACTTGGGACAGTGAGTATGTTAGGCCCTTCGACATCCTTCGTCAATTTGGCCCAGATCGGTCCAGATTTGGATATAGACCGATCCTCCGATTTAGGATCTTGGGCCCATAAAAGCCACATTTATTATCCGATTTTGATGAAATTTAATGCAGTGAGTTGTTTTATGCCCTTCGACATCCTTCGTTAAATTGGCCCAGATCGGTCCAGATTTGGTCATAGCTGACATATAGACCGATCCTCCGATTTAGGGTCTTGGGCCCATAAAAGCCACATTTATTATCAGATTTTGATTTAATTTGGGACAGTGAGTTGTCATAGGCCCTTCGACATCTTTCTTCAATTTAGCCCTGATCGGTTAAGATTTGGATATAGCTGCCATATAGACCGATTTCTCGATTTAAGGTTTTGGGCCGATAAAAAGCGCATTTATTGTCCGATGTCGCCGAAATTTGGGACAGTGTGTTAAGTTAAGTCCATTGACATACTTCTGCAATATGGCACAAACCGGTCCAAATTTGGATATAGGTGCCATATAGACCGATCTCTCGGTTTTAGGTTTCGGGGCCATAAAAGGCGCATTTATTTTCTGATGTCGCTGAAATTTGAGACAGCGAGTTAAGTTAGGCTTTTCGACGTCCTTCTTTAATTTGGCCCAGATCGGTCCAGATTTGGATATAGCTGCCATATAAACCGATTTCTCAATTTAAGGTTTTGGGCCCATAAAAGCCGCATTTATTATCCGATTTCGCCGAAATTTGGGACAGTGCTTTGTGTTAGGCTCTTCGATATTTTTCTGCAACTTGGCTTAAATTGATCCAGATTTGGATATAGCTGCCATGTAGACGGATATCTTGATTTAAAGTCTTGGCCCCACAAAAGGCGCATATATAATACGATTTCACTGAAATGTAACACAGTGACTAATTTTAGGCTTTTCGACATCCATGTCGTATAAGGTTCAGATCGGTTTATTTTTAGATATAGCTACTGTGGTTATTAGCATTTGGTCCAAATTGGAACATATTTCGATATAACTGCTACAGGGCATAAGGTATTGCATACCGGATTTCGATGAAAGCTGGTTGGATACCCACCAACTCAGGTATATATGTATACCCGAGGTGGTGGTGTATCCTTTCCAACGCAATGCACTGCATTAAATTTGTGGACCGGTTCGGACCATAAATGAATTGAATGTTGAAAACCATAATAGAAGTTATTACGTAAGCTCTTTAGGGGCTCAGTTTATATGGGAGCTGTATTAGGCTATAGACCGATTAAGATCACATTTGACGCGTATGTTGAAGGTTATGGGAGAAGCCTTTGTACAAAATTTAGCCAAATCGCATAAGAAATGCACGCTCTAAAGGCTTAAGAAGTCAAGATCTAAGATCGGTTTATATGGAAGCTATATCAAAACATGGACCTATACGGCCTATTTACAATCCTAACACTAATACGAAGTATTTGTGCAAAATTTCAAGCACCTAGCTTTACTCCTTCGAAAGTTTGCGTGCTTTCGACAGCCAGAAGGACGGACGGACAGACGGGGCCCACTCCGCTGCGCCTTCTTTAACTCTCTAATATCTATTTAGGGTTGGGACACTTCGCCCTGAATGTGGATATCGTGCTACTGTAGCCTGTGTCTGCCTATGACGCTGAACGCCTGCGTTCGCATCCTGGCAGATCTTCGGACAATATTAAAAGCGGTGGTTATCCCTTCTTAATGCTGGCGACATTTGCGAGTTACCATACCATGCATGGTCATGTAAAAAATTCTCCCCAAAGACGCGTTGCGGCACACGTACAGGCTCGGCTATAAAATAAATATCCACCCCAAATAGCTTTTATATAATAGGGAGGTATTTTGGGGTGGGGTGGCTTCCCAAACACATGGCTCTGTATTGCCGTGATTGGTCCATATATCCATTTGGCGGGTTTTGGGCTGTCCACGCGGCACCCGTCCCTAACAATAGAAACCATGTTTTTTTGGTGATTGTTAGAGTGCAAATTTCGAACTAATCGCTTACCAATCTCCGAGATCTGATATTTTTGACAATAGGGTAATAATAGGTGCTTTTTAGGGGAGACATTTCGACTCAAATATGCTCCATATTGCTTTAGTCGGAAATGAAGTTCAGTTTAAGGTGTAATTTAGGGCGTAGCCTCAAAATTGGATATCAAATTAGTTTTCTACTCTCAAATACCTTTCATTTGAGTCCCATATTGCCATAATGGGTCAATTAATCTATTAGACGTATTTTTAAGAGGAAAAGAGCCACCTTGACTTGAACGCAAGTTTTAATGTCATATTTTTAATCTACTCCCAAAATATCTTTAATATGAATCCTATATAGCCATGGTCGGCTGATATGCCCTTTTGGTGGTATTTGGGGGTGAGGCGACCTGCCATTACTTGCACCTAATTTTTTATGCCATATTACCATCTATCTACTACTGCCGGATACTTTACATTTGAGTCCCATATTGATAAGAATGTCGAATATTTCAATTTAGAGGAGTTTTTGGACCCAACATTTAATATGATTTTCATTTTCTAGACTCCAATACCTTCCATTTGATACCCATCAGTCCTCTTTTGGATTTGGCTGGCGTTTTTGGTGAAACGTGTCTAAAAATTATATAACCTATGTTTCCTTTTTTTGATCCTACTGAACAAACAAACAAACCGAGTCTCATATAGTCATGATGGGTCATATGCTCTTTTGGGGGAGTTTTTGGGGGTGGGGTGACCCCCTACATTTCGATGTGATTTTGTATGCCAGATTTGTAATCTACTCCCGAATACCTTTTATTTAAGCCCCATATTGATATGGAAGACCAATTTGTCTGTTTTTAGACATTTTATGGTTAGGACGACTTCCTGGGTACTTGGACCCAATTTTTAATACCATATTCGTATTCTACTCTTTAATAACTTTCATTTGATATCCATATTGTCTTTATCGGTCCACTTGTGATTTTGGGTGGTATTTTTGGGGTAACGGGGAGGGTCCGCCCACTTTCGATATCAACAAATTATAAAGCATATTTCTTCTTCCTGACCATATTCGTAATCTACTCCCGAATACCTTTCATTTGACTCCCATATTGTCATGATCGTCAAATAAACCTATTTTAAGGGGTTTTTGGGCTGGGGCGGTCCCCCAGGTACTTGGAAATTCGTACTCTACTCTTGAATACTTTTCATTTGAATCCCATATTGTCTCCATTGATTCACTTTTATTTTTGGGTAGTACTTTTGGGGTAAGGGGGAGGGTCCGCCCCCCCTCCCGATATCAAAATATTATATAGCCTATGTTTCCTTCCAGACCTACCTAAACAATCTGTGAGAATTTTTAAAGTAATCGGTTCAGCCTTTTTTGAGTCTATTCAGAACAAACAAACAAACCGACTAACAATCAATCAAACAAACACAAATTCAATTTTATATATAAGATGAGGTCTTGACGAATATTTCGAGGTGTTACAAACGGAATGACGAAATTAGTATACCCCAATCCTATATAAGAAAATACAAATATTTTTTCTTTTTAAAAAGTACCGCCTTTGGGATCATATTTCCCCATCTCTGTTGAAAATACATTTGCATGGACATCCGAATATGCGTACGTGGCGTTTCGCTTACCCTCATCATGTATCGTTATGGGTGCGTTTTTATTTGTCTGCTGGCTGTTCCTACAGCCATTGAGGTTGTGGCTTTTTGTGTATGTATGCGAGTTCTTTTTTGTCCAATTCTAACATTTATTAAATTCCAAATGGTCATCATCATCACGAAGGAGATATTGAAACCATAAATTGAATTGATTTATTTATGCGCACAACAGCCACACAGACATAAACCATGGTGGTCGTCGCTTCAAGTTGCCTGCTTTGCCCGCTTACACCCAAACATAAACACTAAAACACACAAATCCTTCATAAGCTTCAGGATATTTCGGAAGCACATTTCAATTTGCAGCTACGGCGCGGCGCGTCTTTTATTCTTTTGTCGTTGGGCATTTGCATATTTCCGCTAAGCAAATAGAGGATCATACATATATTCTTTATACCATTCATTCATTCAGTCATACCGACAAATAAACGTTGTAAATAATATTCGTGAATTTGATGGTATTTCCTCCTTTGTTTGTTGGTTGGTTGGTTTGTTTGTTTGTATTTGTTATGAGGATTATATAACTTAATTGCACCATTGTAAGCATTTAAGTGTGTGTGAGTGTGTATGAGTGTTTTAAACTTATAAATTTTGTAACATATAAAATAAACAAATTAATCACGTCCTTCAATCAATTTATACAAACACGAAGGGATAATTAGATTTATGCACTGAACACGAACTAAATTATGTAGAAAAGGAAATTAATTTTTTTTTTTCAAATACCCTTAAGGAATATATTGTTTTTAATTACATATATAGGAAGTGATTGACTTAAGTCGGATAACATGATTTGAATTCCGTTAGAAGAGAAATAGTGAAGGTTTAGTTATTCGTCAAACAAAATCTAGTTAACTATTGGGTTGCCTAAAAAGTAATTGCGGATTTTTTAAAAGAAAGTAAATGCATTTTTAATAAAACTTAGAATGAACTTTAAGTTTAAGAGTTCTGCAAAGATCGAAATAAATGGTAGTCTGATGGTGCAAGGTCAGGGCTATATGGTGGATGCATCAAAAGTTCCCAGCTAAGCTCACTCAGTTTTTGGCGAGCGACCAAAGATGTGTGCGGTCTAGCGTTGTCCTGGTGGAATATGACACCTTTACGATTGACCAATTCTGGTCGCTTCTCCTTGATGGCTGTATTCAATTTGTCCAATTGTTGACAGTAAACATCCGAATTAATCGTTTGGTTCCTTGAAAGCAGCTCAAAATATACCACATCCTTCCAATCCCACCAAACAGACAGCATTACCTTCTTTTGGTGGATATCAGCCTTTGAAGTGGTTTGAGCTGGTTCACCATGCTTGGACCATGATCGTTTTCGACTAACGTTGTAAACAATCCATTTTTCATCTCCAGTCATGATTTGTTTTAAAAATGGATCGAATTCATTGCGTTTAAGGTGCATATCACAAGCGTTGATTCGGTTTGTTAAATGAATTTCTTTCAATACATGTGGTACCCATATTAAAATTGACGCCAAACAAACAAATGTAAACAAAATTTCGCGCACTTTTTTTCTAAAGCAAGCTAAAAGTAACAGCTGATAACTGACAGAAGAAAGAATGCAATTACAGAGTCACAAGCCGTTGAAAAAATTTGTCAACGTCGACTACATTACTACTATATTACCGACAATTACTTTTTGGACAACCCAATATAAAAATTAAATTTTCCGATACTTACAAATTAATTTGAAATAAAATAAAGTAATAACACTATAGGCCACTGTGGCTTCCACTGGAGCCTTCGACGCCTAACGCCTGGGTTAAAATCCAGGCGAGACACATCAGAAAAATTTTCAAAAGTAGTTATCCCCTTATTAATGCTGCCTACATTTGTGAGGTATCCTGCCATGTTTAAACTTCTCTATTAAGGGGTGTAGCTACGCCGTTCGGACTCATCTTAAAAAGGAGGCCCCTTATCATTTAGGTTAAACATAAGTCAGACTGCACTCATAAATATGAGAGAAGTATTTCCGTTTCCTTAATGGAATGTTCATGCGAAATTTAGTATTTAGTATTAACGCTGATCTGTTTTGATAAATAAATCAATCGATAAATCACAAATCAGTTTTGGCTGATCCTTTACCTTAATTAAATCGTCTAACGTCCCCAAGGTGGTGAGCTAATGTGAAAGGTGTTTAACTTTGGAGCTATAAAATTAGTTGGAGGCTAATTTAGTGCAAATGTATATCAAATTTAGTGCAAATGTATATCAAATCAAATAATTTAGTGCAAAGCATATCGTCCATATCATGTCAAAATATCACAAAAAAATGTTCAGCGGTAGTTATCGACTTCTAATTGGGGCGACATATAAGAGGTACTAAGCGACGTGTGATCTTTTTCTCAAAGAAGACTCGGTTATAAAAGGTGTTCCCTTATCATTGCGGAATCGGACAGCACTTATTGATATGTTTGTAAGGTGTCTCCATTACGTGCGAATTTTCAGCCAAATGCTTATCCCAGCATTTCTGAAGATCGTTTTATATGGGAGCTATATCAAAACATGGATTTGGCTCATTTACAATACCAACCGTTGTTGTTAAGCTCACTCTTAAAAAACGCATTTCATATATTTGAACAAGTAACAATTTCGGCCGGGTCGAATCTTGGGTACCCATTACTATAAATGTACCTTATTATCCCAGTTTGTAAAGGGTGATTTTTTAGCATTATCTTTTTGGCAACACTGGTTCACGCACGTTTTGTGTTTTGTTTCGCTGTCAAACAACTTCAGTTTAGTTCATAACTTAACCATGAATCGTCTTACAAACGAACAACACCTGCAAATGATTGAATTTTATTATCAAAATGCGTGCTCTGTTAAGAAAGTTAATCGCGCGCTTCTTGTGTTCAGCGACGAAGCTCATTTTTGACTCAATGGGTACGTAAATAAGCAGAATTATCGATTTTGGAATAAGGATCAGCCAGAAACATTGCAAGAGCTATCAATGCATCCAGAAAAAGTCACAGTCTGGTGCGATTTAAGGGCTGGTGCCATCATTGGACCGTACTTCTTGAAAGATGATGCGAAACGTAACGTTACTATGAATAGTGAGCGCTACCGTGAGATGATATCAAACTTTTTTATGCCCTAAATGAGAGAGCTTGACATGCATTACATGTGGTTTCATCAAGGTTGGCACCATCTTGCCACACAGCACGTGTAATAATGGAGTTATTGAGAGGCGAGTTCGGAAACATTTTATTTCACGTTCGGGATCAGATTTTCTTTTTGGCCGTTTAGGTCTCCATTTTTATGCTTGTAGGCTATTTTTTGTGGGGCTATGTTAAAGCTCATGTCTATAGAGAAAAGCCCGCTTCAATTGACGCATTAGAAGACAACATTGAAGCATTTATTCATGAGATATCGGCCGAAATGTTGGATGGAACATTTGAGACGCAGTTATGGTCAACGTTTGCCTGAAGTAATCTTCAAACCGGACCGTACTATCGATTCAAATAAAGATTTCGTCCATTTTTCTGAATTTTATGTGTTTTTTTAACTTTCCTATAGTTCTTAAAGAATCACCCTTTATTTTGATTATTTTGATTGGGGCTTCTATTGTCTCAAGAAGTCATATCCTAACACGAATCATGATGGGTACCGGTTTTGAAGGGGCCTATATCTGTTTAAGGAGTCAAATCTGGGGATAATTTTATACCGGGGCTTTATAAGTTTATATACCGTTTCAGATAATACTTGGCACGGATGTTGGAAGTCATAACAGAAGGCTTTGAGCTAAATTTCAGCCAAATCGGTGTAAAATAGAGGTTTCTAGGGTCAAACATATAAGATTGTATACCAATTCGAATCACACTAGGCTGGGATGTTGGAAGTGATTACCACAGACTGAGGGATGGCCAGGCGAACGGAGATAGATAGATCGACTTCAAATGTCAAGACAATCAATAAAATTTATACTTTATGGAGTTACAAATCGATATTTCGAGGTGTTACAAACGGAATGACTAGATTGGTATACCCCCCATTCTATTGCGGAGGGTAAAAAGGTAATGAGTTGGGCTGTCCCGATCTTTGAAAGCCACTAGCTGGATCATATATAAGCAACATTTCGTCAAAACCCAGTGAAATATTCACAATTTATGAAATAGTAGCTATATTGAAATATGATCTCTTCTGAACCAAACTCACCACATTTCACTTTTCCAAATTCCACTTAAATCTTATATATAAAAATCAATTTGTGTTTGTTTGTAGATTTGTTTGTTTGTTTGTATGTTTTTGTGTTCCTTAAAGACTCAGAAACGGCTGAACCGATTTTCTTCAAATTTTCACAGATGGTGCATAATGACCCCGTGGTGAAAATATGATACTACATTTTTTGATATCCGACTATGGAAATATGGGACTCAAATTAAAGGTATTTGGGAGTAGACCACGTATCTGATATCAACATTAGGAACCAACTGTCTAGGTGACGTCCCAACACCATAACAACCCCCAAATAGGACGTATTTGCTCACCAAGACAATTTGGGTCCTAAAGAGAGTGGAACTAAATATTCATAGTTTTTAGGCCCAATACCCCAAACCGGACATATTTGCTGACTTTTGCAATAAGGAGTTAAAATGAGATGTGAAAACGAATTTGATATCCAATTTTGAGAGCAATGGCAATATGGGGTTCAAATAAATGAAATAAAATGTTGCTGATATATTTTCCGGGCTAAGTGTTTGGGGGACCATCCCAATCCCCAAAACACCCCTAAATCGGGCATATTTACCCACCATGTCAATGTGGAGCTTAAATAAAAGGTATTGGGGGGGTAGAGCAAGAATTGATACCCATTTTCGGGACTAATTTTCTGGGGGTCAAAATACCCCACAACCAACAATTTTTTAGTAACCATCGCAATATGGGGCTCAAATTAAGGTATTTGGGAGTAGAATACGAATTTGATATCCAAATGTAGGACAATGTATTTAGAGCATCACTCCTTTTCCAAAGCACCCCCAAAGGGAAAAAATTTTTCGACCATGTCAATATGTGCCTCAAATGAAAGGTATTAGAGATTAGAAAACGAATTTGATAACCTGTTTTGGGGCCATGTTTTGGCGGTAAACTCCTCTTAAGCCAATGGCAATATGGTGTTTAAATTAATGGTATTTGAGAGAAGAGAACGATGCTGATATTTTTTCAGGGCCAAGTGCCGGGGGGACCACCTCTCCCCCGAAAACACCACTAAATCAGAAATCATGAGAATATCGGGGTGAAATGAAGTATTTTAATAATGGAGTACACCTTACATCCAAATTTAAATTCGTAGACCAATGAAGATCATATGGGATTCAGATAAAGGCACTTATATGAGTAAACTGTTAGACAAGCGATATACTATTTCAGATATACTATTTAATTGTCGAAAATAAATATTCCAAGGAAACTTTTGTTCCATATAAAGTAAAAGAAGGCACAGCTGAGCGGGCCCGGGTCAGCTAGTTTTATATAAAAAGAAAACTGTATATGCTTACAGTTTGCCCACATGTGTGGACTACAATGCCCATAATCCCTAAAATATGTAAAGCCCTGGATGTCTTAATATTTAAATAATATGTTGGCGATTTTAGTTTTGCATTTGCAGTTCTTTCTTGCTGCGAAATGCTTAACATTAAATGAATTGAAATGCTTACTCTCGTCTGCAAAGTTAAAAGCCAACGTTAATAAAAAAATCAATCAAAGAATTCCATTTCTATTAAAGCTATCACGGCCACATTAAAGTCCCATTATTTACTTGGGGTCTTGTCTTAAACTTCCTATTTGTAATTGTTTAGCTGTAAAAAGAAAATGTTGCTGTTGTGGCATCTTTGAGTTGTAAAATACTTGCAAGTGACCAAAGACACATGAAATGGGATATTGGCCGAATATGTCCACACAAAACTAAGCTCATAAACATCCTCATTCCTGTGGTTGGAATCAAATAAACGGAAGCAAACCGGGAGACAACACAGAGTCCATAGAAAGTTCTTTTGGTTCTCTCTTGTCTCACAGTCTGTGAATAGTTGTAAAACCACAAAGTAATGACAAAAAAAAAAAAATCTACCAACAAAGGACCACGACATTGGACCACATTGTGTTTGCTGGTGTTGCAAACAAAGGGAATAAATCTAAAAGTTTATGATGAAACTTGTTAGAGCATACATTGGGTCAAGGATGATAGGGAGAAACTAAGGCAAAATAAAATTAAATTTGTTCTGTAAATCACAATTAAGTCTTGAAAGAAAGTTTTAAAAGACAAAAAAATAATATTCAGTATATAGTCCATAACAATATATTAGAAATACATTAGTGTATTGGGGAATTTTAATTAAATACATTTTTTGAATTCACTGTTTCTACGTCAGTGTTTACTAAGGCCATCTAGTGGCGTCGTAATGTCTATATCCAATTGACTCATTGGCCACTTACTACTTTATGAGTTATGGCCATTTGAAATGGTCATGAAAAGATTATTTAATGCGACTACTATTAGCCTTTTAACATTCTTTTTGTTGATGATTTATCTTGGCAAAGACATCTTCGAATAAACGTGCAAATTGATTTGATTAATATTTTATTCAGCTTACATGCATGAAGTTACATCCTAACAAATGGTAGCTGAGCTCTGATATTGTACCTGTCGTCATACCGCTAGAAAACAGTTGTAGTATTAAAATGTAGTGGTGCAGGCAGTAAGCTGAACTAGGGTTTAAATAAGAGTAAGGTTGCCTTGTGATATTCGCATTAAAAGCTAGGGTGTACTCCAAGTTGGATGTGATTTGTGGCCTCTGACAGAGCACATGTCTCATGTGCGCAGTCTGGACAGGGTGAATAGGGTGGGATTAAGATTAATAAGCGGTGCTATTGATTTAATTGCGACCAGGCCTATACAGCTGTTGTTGAGGGCCAATGAAACTATATATCAGGGTATATGACAGGAAAACGGAATTCAGACTACTGCAACTTTTTCGGCTTGAAGTTACCCATATACTAGACTAGCTGACCCGGGCCCGCTCCGCTAAGCCTTCTTTTACTTTATATGGAACAAAAGTTTCCTTGGAATATTTATTTTCGGCAATTAAAGATTTTTTAGTGAAATACCATGCTACGAAAATAGTATATCGCTTGACTAACAGTTTAACAATATAAGTGCCCTTATCCGAATCCAATATGATCTTTATTGGTCTTCGAATTTAAGTTTGGATTTTAGGTGTACTCCCAGATACATGGCCCTGAAAAAATATCAGCATCGTGCTCTTCTCTCAAATGCAATTTATTTAAACCCCATATTGCCATTGGCTTAAGAGGAGTTTACAGGATGAGGCCTCCCCTAACATATGGCCCCAAAATAGGTTATCAAATTCGTTTTTAATCTCAAATACGTTTCATTTGAGCCACATATTGGCATGCCCGAAAAATTTTTTCCCTTTGGGGGTGTTTTGGGAATGGGGAGATGCCCTAAATACATGGTCCTACATTTGGATATAAAATTCGTATTCTAATCCCAAATACCTTTATTTGAGCCCCATATTGGGATGGTCACTCAAAAATTGCTGTTGGTATCAATTCTTACTCTCCCCCCAATACTTTTCATTTAGGCCCACATTGTCATGGTCGGTAAATACGCCCCATTTAGGGGTGTTTTGGGGATTGGTGTGGTCGCCCAAACACTAAGCCCGGAAAATATATCAGCAACGTTCTCTATTCTCATATATCTATTTATCATTTATTTGAACCTCATATTGCTATTGGTCTCAAAATTGGATATCAAATTCGTTTTCAAATCTCATTTAAACTCCTTATTGCAAAAGTCAGCAAATATGTCCGGTTTGGGGTATTGGGCCTAAAAACTATAAATATTTAGTTCCACTCTCTTTAAGACCCAAATTGTCTTGGTGAGCAAATACGTCCTATTTGGGGTTTGTTATGGTGGTGGGACGTTGCCTAGACAGTTCGTCCCTAATGTTGAAATCAGATACATGGTCTACTCCCAAATACATTTAATTTGAGCCCCATATTTCCATAGTCGGCAAACATGACCGGCTTGGTGTGTGTTTTGGGGGATGGGCGGCCACTCTGTGAGTTGGCCTTGAAAATATACATCGGATACGTGTTCCACTCTAAAAACCCTCTTATTTAAGCCTCATAATGCAAAATTTAGCAAATACTTACTATTTGGGTGGTGTTGTGGGGGTGGGGTGGCCCCATAGAAACTTTTCCCAAAAAAAGGATATAGGATTGGGAAAAGGATATAGCTGGCATATAGACCGATCTCTCGGTTTAAGATTTTGGGGCCATAAAAAGCACATTTATTGCTGAAATTTGAGATAGTGAATTTAGTTAGGCCCTTTGACGTCCTTCTTCAATTTGGCACAAATCGGTCCAGATTTGTATATAGCTGCCATATACAGCGATATATCGATTTAAAGTCTTGGCCCCATAAAAGACGCATTTATAATCCAATTTCACTGAAATTAGACACAATGACTTATGTTAGGCTTGTCGACATCCGTGTCGTATATGGTTCAGATCGGTTTATTTTTAGATATAGCTACTGTACTTATTAATATTTGGTCCCAATCGGAACAAATTTCTATATAACTGCTATGGGGTATAAGGTATGCAATTTTCATCGTATTTTGATGAAAGGTGGTTTACATATATAACCGAGGGGTGGGTATCCAAAGTTCGGCCCGGCCGAACTTAACGCCTTTTTACTTGTTTTCATTTTCAAGTTTTTTGCCTGTTAGGCGAAGTTCATTAAATTTCACAATCCTTGTTGGTTTCACTTTCGAGATGTGCTCAATGATCAAAAATTTTCTTTGTAAACGGAAAAGAAAATCCAGAAATCGCAACACACATCAACCACTATGGGACGCGTTTCGTCTTTGGTTAGAAGACTTTTCAATCATATTAGGTTTTTATTTGTTTATGATTATTTAAATGGCGTTAGAGCCACAATTCGTTTACGAAAACTTGCATTTCAGCTAAAGAGGGAACCTTTAAAATGTTCTAATAGTTATTGGAAACTAAACCAATTAAAACAAAATTCAATATATGCATCTAATTTCAATGCATGTACATCCTTTTCAAGATTTAAGAAAATTCTTTCAAACAGATTTCACTTGATACACTTTGTCTGTTACTTTGGTATGCTTTGCACGTGTACTTCGTGCGACTTGATCCCTTTGAGTTTACCAGGTACACAAAGACAGCTATTGTCCTGTCCGAACTTTTAAATGCAGCAATAACACCACAATGTGCAATTTGTTGTCATCTGCTGGCGATGACTACGGATACAGTAGAAAATTGGTTATTTTAGTTGTAGGCCAAAGTTCCTAAAGACAACAAGGAGGACTTAACAAACGAGTTGTTGCCTTAAGGCCATGGTAAGACTGGTAGGACTTTGTCCTACTCTTACTATAGTGACTAGGGTTTTTCAATTTCTGCTTAAAGCTCCTTACTTTTCCACCTCGTATGAGTTTTGTTTTGTTTTTGTATTTTTATTTTTATCCATTCCTGGACCAACATGTGTTGAAAGCACCTGTGTAAATAACCACACCAGCAGCCAGGAAGGCAATAATAAAAACAACAACAACAAAAAACACAAGGACTACTTTGGTAACAACGTCAACCGTTTATCGAGACTCCCCCAATGCCTTGGGTCAACATGCTGTTGCTCTCATATGTGAATAATGGTGTTTACAACTGAATTTCTGCTCGGTTTAATGCTGATGACAAGAACGGCAACGGCAACGGCAAGGGGCACGACATCCAACTTGTTGGCGCAAGTAGCAATGGGCGACTTGATATTGACAGTGGCAGTAACTACAGATGCAGCAACTCCCACAAATAATAATCATTTTATGGCTATGGGACTTCCTCTTGGTCCTAGGCTATTTTAGTTTAGGGTTATCTCGACGGGATATACCATCATATAGGCGACTCATAAACTTCTAACGTTCCGATTAGGTTATGACAGGTCTTTGAAACTTCGCTGACGCAGTACAAAACATGACAATTTGCTTATATTTTATTATTTCTATTATTCGGAGAGAGGATTGAATAAATGGAGCATGTATTGTCGGTTATAAGGTCGGAGTTAACGATTTTTTGGAGTTAATACAAAACTACAATGGACTTGATCATGTAGTCTTCGATACTCTTTGAGACGAACTATGGAAAGTTCTACGTTCTACGGCGAAGTGGGAGAACGAATTCGACTAAACGTAAATCCGTTTTAGATGGAAGTTGTATTTTTCAACAGGATATAAGTAGCACCGACCTGTATCCATTGGAGGAGTGAATGATCTATTATCTGAAAGCCCAATATAACTGGATGGAGGATCTGTGCATCGTTTGGAAGTTGTTACACAGATAACATGTGTTTACCATAAAAGCAATTGTAGTCTTTCCACACTACAAATCCAAATCCATCACTACAACGTACAACACTAGCAGTGGAAAAGAACAGCTAATGTAAAAGGTTTTGAACTTGGCAACTGTCGCAGTATTCTTCTAATAAAGGGTGATTTTTTTGAGGTTAGGATTTTCATGCATTAGTATTTGACAGATCACGTGGGATTTCAGACATGGTGTCAAAGAGAAAGATGCTCAGTATGCTTTGACATTTCATCATGAATAGACTTACTAACGAGCAACGCTTGCAAATCATTGAATTTTATTACCAAAATCAGTGTTCGGTTCGAAATGTGTTCATTCACCGTTCAGCGATGAGGCTCATTTCTGGTTGAATGGCTACGCAAATAAGCAAAATTGCCGCATTTGGAGTGAAGAGCAACCAGAAGCCGTTCAAGAACTGCCCATGCATCCCGAAAAATGCACTGTTTGGTGTGGTTTGTACGCTGGTGGAATCATTGGACCGTATTTTTTCAAAGATGCTGTTGGACGCAACGTTACGGTGAATGAACACATTTCGAACCGAACACTGATTTTGGTAATAAAATTCAATGATTTGCAAGCGTTGCTCGTTAGTAAGTCTATTCATGATGAAATGTCAAAGCATACTGAGCATCTTTCTCTTTGACACCATGTCTGAAATCCCACGTGATCTGTCAAATACTAATGCATGAAAATCCTAACCTCAAAAAAATCACCCTTTATATAAAATTGAATTTGTGTTTGTTTGTATGTTCCGTATAGACTCCAAAACGGCTAAACCGATTACCTTGAAATTTTCACAGATTGTGTAGGTTGGTATGGAAGAAAATATAGGCTACATAATTTGTTGATGTCGGACGGGGGGCGGACCCTCCCCCTTACCCCAAAAGTACTACCCAAAAATTTTTTTTACCAAAAAAGTGAACCGATCAAGAAAATATGGGATTTAAATGAAAGGTATTCAGGAGAGAACGACCTTCATATTAAAAATTGGGTCCAAGTAACCGGGGGGCCGCCCAACCCCAAAACCGCCTAAAATAGGTATTTTGGAGGATAATGACAATATGGGACTCAAATAAAAGGTATTCGGGAGTAGATTACGAATATGGTCAGGAAAAAGAAAAAGGCTTTATAGTTTGTTGATTTTGGAAGGGGGCGGACCCTCCCCCTTTACCTAAAAACAACACGCAAAATCAAAGTGGACTGATTGGGACAATATGGGTATCAAATACGGGAGTAGATAACGAATCTGGCATACAAATTCATGTCGACGTATAAGGGGTCACCCCACCCCCACAAAAACGCCCAAAATGAGCACATATTTCGATTTTCTCGAAATTTTCGCATATTGTGTAGGTTGCAAGAAAACATAGGCTGTATAATTTTTCGGTATCGGAAGGGGGACGGACCCTTATGCCAAAAACACAACCCAAAATCAAAAGTGGACCGATCGGGACAATAAAGGTATCAAATGAAAGTCATTGAAGAGTAGAATAGGAATATGGCATAAAAAATTTGAGTCTAAGTACCCATCGGGCCACCCCAACCCCAAAACTCCCCCAAACAGACATATTGGACGTTCATTTCAATATGGGGCTCAAATGAAAGGTATTTGGGAGTAGATTGCGAATCTGGCATACAAAATCAGATCAAAGTATAGGGGGTCACGCCACCCCCTGAACTTCATTTCCGTTGGGAATAAAGAACGAATTTTATATATATTTTTAGTAGAAAATGCCAATGGCCGCCCCAGCTCCAAAACACCCAAAACGGTTCATATTTACCGGTCATGGCAATATGGGGCTCAAAGTAAAGGGTTTGGGAAGTACAGCACGAATTTGATTTCCATATTTGAGTTGAAATATCTGAGGTGCCATCCCTCCCCTAATGAGAACATTACCCTAAAGAAGAACATTACCACCAGGAATCGAAAAGGGGCATATTCTCACACATCAAAGAGTGCTTTCCGATTCAGGTTTAAACTCAATGATAAGGGACTTTTTTATAGCCGAGTCCGAACGGCGTCTCACAGCGCGACACCTCTTTGGGGAAAATTTTTTTTAATTGGCTATGCATAAGAAGGAATGAACACCGCTTTGTCCGATGTTCTCGCCAGTATTCGAACGCGTTCAGCGTCATAGACTACGACGGCACTAATTCGATATACGCATTCAGGCGAAGTGTCCCCAACCTAAATAAATATTAGAGAGTTAAAAAAGGCGCAGCGGAACGGGCCCAGTTCGGCTAATATTAAATATAAGTACGACCTTCCAATGTATGGCCCTTGAAACCTCCACACCTAATATAGCAGAGTAAGTTCCCTAACCAAACACGAAACTCGTTCCACAGTGGTTGATGTGTTGTGATCTCTGGATTTCCTTATCCATTATCTTCGATCATTATCTTCGCCCTAACCAGAAAAAAAACTTGGGAAAAAACACTTTTTGGTTGGTGAGGAATAATTATTTCAAAACCCAAATTATTGAGAGGCATCAGTTCGGGATACTAAAGTCCAGAACCATATAACAACAGGGGTAGTATCAGTGTCTTGTATAGTGTAGTCTTCGTCTGTCGAGAGGTGGCCTTGTTTCTGAACTGCTTACTTAGTCCAAAGTGGCATCTGTTTGCGAGTATTATTCTTCGCTTAATCTCAAAACTGGTGTCATTCGTTTCGGTTACGGCGGTGCCGAGGTAGGTAAAGTTACTGATTGTCTCAAAGTTGTGGTTCCCAACTTTCTCCATTTTCTTTATCTGCTCGGTTGTGCAAGGCTTTTTGGGAGGTGAAACCATCCATTTCGTCTTATCTCCATTTTCAGGGTTTCCGGGTCTTTTTAATCTTAAATTTTTAATATTGTCAATAATTACAAATTGGGATCTGTGATCGATCCATGATTGTCGAATTAAATCTTGAAGGGAATACTTCTCTCCTAGAGCAGAATTCTGACTTATTGTATCCGTCATAACAGGTAACTGTCTGATTGGGAAGCCTGTTGAAAGACTAAAGGTTCTCAGTAACGAGTATGTCGAAAGGATGAACAACAAGTAAAAAGGCTTTAAGTTCGGCCGGGCCGAACTTTGGTTACCCACCATCTCGTCATAGTGCGGTGCAAAATGTCTTTCTTATGTCCCCATAGCAGCTATATCTAAAAGTGGTCCGATTTGGGCCAAATTCGGCACGAACCTTGAGTGGTCTAATAAATACAAGCCATTGTTAAATTGTGTAAAACAAAATATTGTTCTCTTGGTAGCTATATATAAAAATAAACCGATCTGAACCTTATACGACACGGATGTCGAAGAGCCTAACATAAGTCACTGTGTCAAATTTCAGTGAAATCGGTTTATAAATGCACCTTTTATGGGGCCAAGAATTTAAATCGAGAGATCAGTCTATATGGCAGCTGTGTTCAAATCTGAACCGATCTAGGCCAAATCGAACAGGGATTTCGAAGGGCCTAACACAACGCACTGTCCCAAATTTCGGCGAAATCGGACAATAAATGCGCCATTTAGGGGCCCAAGACCCTAAATCGAGAAATCGGTCTATATGGCAGCTATATGCAAATTTGGACCGATCTAGGCCAAATTGAAAAAGAATGACGATGGACCTAACACAATCTACTGCTCCAAATTTCGGCGACATCGGACAATAAATGCGCCTTTTAGGGGCACAAGACCTTGAATCGAGAGATCGGTCTATATGGCAGCTATATCCAAATTTTGATCGATCTAAGAAAAATTGAAGAGGAATATCGATTGGCCTAACACAACTCACTGTTCCAAATTTTGGCGACATCAGACAATAAATGCACCTTTTATGGGCCCAAAAACCTTAATTGGCGGATTGATCTGTATGGCAGCTATATCCAAATCTGAACCGATCAGGGCCAAATTTAAGAAAGGTATCGACTGGACTAACGCAACTTTCTGTCCCAACTTTCAGCCAAATCAGATAATAAATATGGCTTTTATGGGCCTAAGACCCTAAATCGGCGGATCGGTCTATATGGGGGCTATATCAAGATATAGTCCGACAAAAAAAGAATCCTTGTAAACTTTCAATTCAATATCTCTATTTTTAAAGTTTTAGATAGTCTTAGATTGTTACGCCTCTTAGTTAGTACTAGTAGGTAATAAACCGAAAGCAGATGCATTACGAACGTTTATTATTTGATGTTGCCAAATGGTTATCATATCATTCTTAATAATATCCCTCCAAGCCCATAGTTCGAGAAGTTTTCACATCCTTGTTTCCAGTTACACCTGCCTTCTTATCAAATGGGACAATGCCGAATATTCCTCCCTTGCACATTTGTATGTGTGAATGTATGCATGCAAGATTCAACCAACCAGCCGGTCAGGTTGTCTACATGACCGTTGGCCAAGATATGGGAAACAATGTAAAGAAGCTGCCAATGGCCCTAATGGAGCAACAAAATTGAATCAACGCCAGCCCATTGAGTCAGCTCGAATCTCAGCAGCTCTCTTTCACATCACCGCAATGTCATGCTGTAGTGCCAATACCATGGTCGGCCGTTCAAAGCACAAAGGATGAGAAAGACATTAAATTCAGCAGCGACCAAAGCAAAGTCGTCCAGGCAGAAACAATGCCAATGGCGGCCACAACAGCAACCGAAGGAGCAGCGCCAGCTAGCAGCAACATTAACAATGCGAGTATTAAAAATGACCAAAGGATATTTTCCCTCTGCCTTTATGCGAACGAGTGTGTGTGTGTGTGTGTATGGCTTTGTCATTGTTGCCTTATCCTTGCAATGATTTCACAACCTTCGAATATTTTATGACAGTCAATGTGTTCACTGCTCGGCCATTCTTCGTCCCAACTGCAGCACGTATTTCGGTGCACCGTACCGTGCCATAGTCATGTTGTGCCAACAAATTGTAAAGCGAATTGTATGTGGAAATAGTTTATTGAACGGAATTTCTATGAATTCCCATAACGGAGCCAATATGCAGCAGACATTGAAGCGACAGAATGTGGCATGAGCATACAATTTGTATCGCATCCAATGGGCTATGTTCTAAAAATGACTTTTAACGAGAAATACCAGAAATGTCTCGAGAAGGTCATATGTCCAGAGGGAGACATAAACACAGTTTAAGTTTTTCATTAAACACTTCAAAGGAGGCTTTGCCAAGGACTTTAAAGTGACAAAAGGTAAGAACGGAGAAGCTTCATATAACATTCAAGGGAAGGTCGGTGGAGACTGCACGAGATTGACCATAAAATAGAACAATTCTTCAATGCCAAGACATAAACATTGGCGGTTTGCATTGGCATGAAGGGGGCATTTAACAATATGCGGACCGACACAGTGATCCAATCCTTAGACCAGTACCGGGTGGACCCGGTCCTTAGAGACTGGATAAACCATATGCTAAGGAATAGGTGGATAAATTGCGGTTCCCATGACATAAATGTAAGCTAGAAAGTGGCACAGAGCACACCACATTGGGGCATTTCATCGCCACTACATGAGCACCATAACAACCTATTACGGATGGTCAATGAGGAGGAATTTGAACCCGTCCGCTATGCAGACGATTATATAATACTTCTTAGGGGTAGGAATCCGAACCAGCTATGCAAAAGGGCCGAAAGGGTCTTGCATATGGCATATGACTGGGCTAGACCCAGGTGTTTCAATGTTATCCCAGAGAAGACTGAATGCCACTTTACGAGGAAGACCATTACGGCGGCTATGAGACTAAAGGCGATGGGAGAATGGACTGAGGATGGGAGCAGGTCATACCATCGCGGTATCATCGAGGCGTGTTGGAAGCCTGGAAGGAAGGGAAGATGTTTCTGATCGAATACCTGAGACGACACTTGAGGTCGAGTGTGAGGCACCGCTGCCAGCGGCACAGCCTTGGACTGATGAAACCCAAGTATAGCCATCAGGAAGATCATGTTACACGGATGGATCAAAGCTAGAGGCCAGACTGGGCCTGGGGGTTTACATTGAGAACCCAGGGACTGAGATCTGTTTTAGACTGTCTGACCATAATACGGTCCTGCAGGCGGAGATCCGGGAGATCACGGAATGCGTGAAGTGGTGTGGTGCTAACGCGAGGACGTCGATTTTGAACATCTTTACTGACTGTAAAATTGTCATAAGGGCAATAACAACCAGGACGGTAAGGTCTCGAATAGACTTGCAGTGTAAGAAGGAGATTAACGCCTTCTCTGAGGATGGGAAAAACCGCATCGTTTGGGTGCCGGCCATAACGGAGTACGGGGAAATGAAAGGGCAGACGATTTGGCGATGAAGGCCAGAGGACTGCCGTCAATAAACTTGGTTAACCCGAAGCCTATCGGGTCGACGCAGTCCGAGTTAAGGGAGTGGGCGACGAATGCGCATTTAACACTGTGGAACAGTGAAACAGTCGGTAGGGAGGGGAAAATCCAATGGAGTGATCCGGATCGTGTGAGGACGATGCTGTTACTGAAACGAAGTATGAAGGAGGTCATTATAGCTTTTGGTACTATAATGGGACATATAGGACTACGAGCTCACTTATGCAAAATTGGTGCCGCGAGTGATAGCATGTGGGGAAGATGATGAGACGTTGGAGCATTTCGTATGTCATTGACCAGCTCTCGCGACTAAAAGACACCAGTACTTAGGTGGGCGAAAATCCAATAGGGTGATCCGGATTGTGTGATAACGAGGCTGTTACTGAAATGAAGTATGAAGGAGGTCAGGATAGCTTTTGGTATTATAACGCGATACATAGGACTACGAGCTCACTTATGCAAAATCGGTACCGTGTGTGATAGCATGTGTAGGGCATGTGGGGAATATGGTGAGACGTTGGATTATTTCCTATGTCATTGACCGGCTCTCGCGGTTAAAAGACACCGGTACAAAGGTGGTGAAGCAATACCAGACATGATCCAACTTAGGGGAGTGGTATAGAAAACAATTAAGGATTTTGTAAGTACCACGGATTTCCTAACTTAAAATTTTCTTGTTCGAGATTACTTTTTAGTTTTAAGAGCGTGCAACAAGCCGATTACTGGCTAAGGTGTATACCCATAGTGACATGGGGCGGATTAATATCCGCACACTCTTTTCAACCAAATCTAGCCTAACCTATGACATTTAAACTTGAATGTTTGACTAAGTTGGAATCTGTGCAGTATCTTGGGTACTTACGACTTAAAGTGAGATACAAATTTCTACTACCGTTATGAGTTTGTCCGTCCGTTAGTTGTATCGGCAAGCAGATTAAGATCAAAAAATGCGCTTTTTATCCAAATTTACTGAAGTTCGGAAATGAGAGCCGTATACTGATACCCTGAATTATATTCTTATGATAATAAAAAGTGAAGTGAAAGAAAAATGTCAAAGAGCCCAGCACTGTCCCGAATTTCGCTAAATCGGATAATAAATGCGCCTATATGGGCCCAAAACCTTACATCGAGAGATCGGTCTATATGACAGCTATATTCAAATCTGGACCAATCTGGGCCAAATTGAAGAAGGACGTCGAAGAGCCTAACAAAACTCACTGTCTCAAATTTCAGCGATCGATTCGGACAATAAATGCGCCTTTTATGGCCCCAAAACCTTAAACCGAGAGATCGGTCTATCTGGCAGCTATATCCAAATCTGAACCGACCAGGGCCAAATTGATGAAAGGTGTTGAAGGGTCCAAGACAACTCACTGTCTCAAATGTAAGGATGTTGAAGGGCCTAGCACAACTCACTGTCCCAAATATCAGCAAAATCGGATAATGAATGTGGCTTTTAGGGGCCTAAGACCCTAAATCGGAGGATCGGTCTATATGGCAGCTATATCCAAATCTGAACCGATCTGGGCCATATTGAAGAATGATGTCAAGGGGCTTGACGCAACTCACTGTCCCAAATTTCAGCAAAATCGGATAATAAATGTGGCTTTTATGGCCCTAAGACCCTAAATCGGTGGTTCGGTCATTATGGGGGCTATATGAAGATATAGTGCATTATATCCCATCTTCGAACTTAACCTGCTTATGGACAAAAAAAGAGTCTGTGCAAAATTTCAGCTCAATATCTCTATTTTTAAAGACTGTAGCGTGATTTCAACAGACAGACGGACGGACATGTCTAGATCGTATTAGATTTTTACGTTGATCAAGAATATATATACTTTATAAGGTCGGAAATGAATATTTCGATGTGTTGCAAACGGAATGAAAAAATGAGTATACTCCCATCCTTTGGTGGTGGGTATAAAAAGAAAATTTTATGTTAGGAATTCCGTGCTACTTACAAAATCCTTAAAGCCGGGCAATGGCAAAGGAAATGCTCCAACGTCTCATCATCAGTCTAAAACAGATCTCAGTCCCTGGGTTCTCAATGTAAACCCCCAGGCCCACTCTGTACTCTAGCTTTGATCCATCCGTGTAGCATGATCTTCCAGCTGTCAATACTAGGGTTCCGGCAATCCAAGACTGTGCCGATGGCAGCAGTGCGTCGCACTCGACTTCAAGGTTCATCTAAGGTATCCAATCGGAAACCTTTTCCCTTCCTTCCAGGTTTCCTATTGTCGCCCCGATTATACGGCGATGGTATGAGCTGCTCCCATCCTCAATCCATTGTCCCATCGCCTTTAGTCTCATAGCCACAGTGGCTGCCTCACACTTAATCTGTATGCTATGGAGAATCAATCAATGGGTCGGATATCTAGAATAGTCTCCAGTGCCCCAGTGGACGTGGTCCTCATCGCTCCGCTTATGAAAAGACAACATGTTTTCTGAACCTGTTGTATGGTCCTTATGTTGCAATTTTTCTCCATAGCAGTCCACCAAACTACTGAGGCGAAAGTAAGTATTGGTCTAATCACTCTGCTGTAGAGCCAGTGAACTATCCTAGGATTCAGGCCCCATTTCAAGCCTACGGCCCGTCTACATAGTACCCAACATCTTTGAGCCTTCTCAGTACGCTCCTGAATGTGACACTTCCCATTTAGTTTCCTGTCCAAGACCTTGTCAGATATCGAAATCGTCTTATTGAGGAAACGTGGTGCGAAGCAGTTAGTTGTATAAGAATTGTTGGTCAGCATTTAGTGACAATTGCATTTAGCTTGTATGTAAGCAGCGCATAATTGACATGAAATTATATCATGTCGATTCAGCTATGCTATGAATTAAACTGTCACAATGACCAAAAACTTTGACTGAATTTCTAACACTCATAAAAGGCATCCAACACTTATGTATAAATAGTTGCTAATTAAGATTCTTATAGGATTCGTTTTAAATAGAATCAGCCAAAATATGTTAAAATGCCTTCATTAATCAACTTTAGCATATCTTAATCACCATAAGTTTAAAAAGTCAAAAGGCGGCTTTAAAACTTTACCAAGAGAACAACCGTTCAAAAATGCTTACTCATTAAAATACAAGAAAAGGAAATCAAAAAATCTGCCTTTTGTATATCTCCATATTTCACAGACAAGCTAAAAAATAAAAATAAAAAAAACACAGGCGTTGCTATTTATCATCGATAGCCTGACCCAGGGTGCCATGGTTGTGTGGTGGCGTTGCATTTGGTAGACCTCAACATTTATGGCCATATGTTTAAAGGAGATTTATTTTATTACGCACAATTTTTACTGCCAAATACTTAATGATCAAATTGATTGCGGCTCGGAATACCCCGAAATGCGGAACATCCTCAATTTGGCTATAAACGCAAATCAAATAATGTCAGATACCCATATTAGAACATGGCCTTTCTTGCTTAGCTGGTTGGCTGGCTGCCATTCTTTCTCTTTTAAAGGTAGCCATTCCTCAATGCCGACAAAGGCATAAGCACGCATGAATGAAAACGGATACGTAGCTCATCAAAATGGCAGAATAAAAATGAAGAATTATCTCATCGAATAATTCAATTTTAGAACCCATAAAATCGAAATTCTTAACTATAAACAATAAAATTGTTTATCCATAAAAAAAGGTGAAAGTTGCAAGGCCAGCCAAAAAAAACCAAAAAAGGATGCCAAATAAAATGCCAGCAAAAAACTGTTTTGGCCTGTCTCGCTTGTTTTCCTTATGTCTTTTAAGTTCCGGCTAGGTTGGATTTGCTACCAAAACTGAATTAATATGATGAAGAGTAGAGATGAGGTTTGTTGTCTAATGGGAATTCCAAATACCCTATAAAAGGTATATGCGATTTTCAGATATAGTACTAAGACTAAAAGCAGTGTTGACATTTGACTTGGCGATGTTGAGTGTCTCCCAATAAACCCCAGTCCCATTTCTGATGGCTGCAGGATAGAGTCAGGAACTGGACTGGGAGTTTAGTCGGAGTCATTCAATATCGACATATCAGTTAGATTGCCTGACGAGTGCACGATCTTTTCAGGCAGAAGTCTGTGCCAATAAGTGGGCAGCAAAGGAGATCCGCAGAATGGACCTGCCACCGTTGAAACTCGGAATGTATGTGGACAGTATGACGGCCACAAAGTCTTTTATTCAAGGACGATAAGGTTCAAGTGCGTGGCTGAATGTTTAGGGCCCTGAGCGTACACCTAGTTCTAGACGTTGAGTTGGCCTAGGTACCGGGACTCACTGGTATCCTGGGGAACGAGAGGTCGGATGAGTATGCCAGGAGGGAATCCTTCACGGTAGGCATAACTGTGACCGGACTTGCACACGTGCCTTTTGTCGAACTACTGAACCTAGTAGAGGAGATGATCAATGCGGAGGCGGTGTTGAGGTAGGAGTTTGTGGATGGTTGGCGAACTACCAGGACAGTCTGGTCGGCTGTTTACCCGAAGAGGGAGAGGGAGAGGGAGAGAGGGGTCACTGAGCACGATTACAGGATGCATATGCGGGAGGGAGAGAGGGAGAGGGTGGGGGAGAGGGAGTGGGTGGGGGAGAGGGAGAGGGAGAGAGGGGTCGCTGAGCACGATTACAGGATACATATGCGGTCACTGTGCGACAAGCCATACGGTCATGAGCATATGGAGTCCCGCACAACGACTTCTGTATGGGATATCGTGACGTGGATGGGGAGGAGACGAACGAACCCCTGCTCTGCCCATGCCCGGCTCTATGGAGTCATAGGCTATACATTCTAGGGAGGCGGTTCCTCTCCGATCTCGTCGTACTTGCAGATTTGGCCCTGAGGAAACTCCTCAGATACGTGGATAAGACGGTTTGTTTCGACGTGGGATGCAATGAGATGAGAACTGACCCGCAGACGAGGAGCACCAATGCATGGCACTTGACAAGAGTATACAAATACAAATTTTGCCCGTGTACATTCCACTAATGAACAGCGGCAAACTTCTTACAAACCAACGAATGTAGTCCGATTCAAGTGAAAGCTCAATGATAAGGGGCCTCCTTTTTAAAGCTGAGTCCGAACGGCGTGCCACAGTGCGACACCTCTTTGGAGAGAAGTTTTACGTGGCATAGTACCTCACAAATGTTGCCAGCATTAGGAGGAGAAAATCACCGATGAAAATTTTAACCTCTGCGATACGGTGGCCTCCGTATACATTAGCAAGTGTGGGCGTACGCTCCGGGGAAGCACTTGCGTAGGGGCGTGATGGATGGGCGCTTGCTTCCTATTCTACTCTTAAATATCCTTTATTTTCCTTATCTCTCCATCCTCTCCTCTTTGGATGAGCAGGGAGCAGTGTATTTCATCGTCTCCTTTTTTATACCCTCCACCATAGGATGGGTTAAAATGTTAAGAAAAAGTACCCTTCCTCAAGGGAATGTGTGATACTAATACCCTTCCGCAGGGGGAAGTTTAATAATAATACCTTTCCGCAAGGAAAAGGGTAATTGGCGTACTCTTCCTCATTCTCCAAGAGAAAGGGTATCAATAGAACAGTTCCGCAAGGACAAGATTAATAAAAGAACGTTTCTGCAAGTAAAAGGTTAATAAAAGTACACTCCCGCAAGGGGAAGGCAAACAAAAATACCCTACCTCAAGGGAAAGGGTAATAAAAATACCCTTTCGCGAGTGAAAGGTTATTAAAATTACCCTTCCCTAAGCGCAAGGGCAATGAAAGTACCCTAGAAAAAAGGCAAGAGCAGCAAAAGTATCCTTCGCCAAGCGCAAGGATAATAAAATTACCCTCCCCAAGGGAAAGGTTAATGAAAGTACCTTCTCCGAAGGAAAGATTAATAAAACAAACCATCCCCAAGGAGAGGGCAATAAAACTACCCTTCCCAAAGGGAATGGTTAAAAAAGTACTGTTCCGCAATTGAAAGAGTAATAAAAGTAGTCGTTCGCGAAGAAAAAGATAATAAAACTATCCATTTCGCAAGGGAGAGGGCAATAAAACTACCCTTCCTCAAGCGCAAGGGTAATAAAAGTACCCTTCCCCATGCGCAAGGGTAATAAAATTACCATTCCCCATGAGCGTGGGTAATAAAGTACCCTTCCCCAAGCGCAAGGGTAATAAAAGTACCCTTTCCCAAGCGCAAGGGCAATAAAAGTTCCCTTCCCCAAGCGCAAGGGCAATAAAAGTTCCCTTCTCCAAGGAGAGTCTAACAAAATCACTCTTCCCCAAGGGAAAGGGTAATTAAAATACCCTTTCCTAATGGAAATATATATAATGTATGCTTTCCTAATGGAAAGGGTAATAAATGTACCCTTTTCCTTGGGGAAAGGGTAATTAAAGTACCCTTCCCCAAGCGAAAGGGTAATAAAAGTACCCTTCTCCAAGGAGATGGTAACAAAGTACCCTTCCCCAAGCGCAAGGGTAACAAAAGTACCTTCCCCAAGCGCAAGGGTAATGAAATTACCCTTCCCTAAGCACAAGGATTATGAAAGTACCCTTCTCCAAGCGCAGGGTAATAAAAGTACCCTTCCCTTAAAGGAAAGGGTAATAAAAGTACCCTTCTCTAAGGGAAAGGTGGAAAAATACCCTTCCCCAAGGAAAAAATGTTATAAAACTGTCCATTCCAAAGGGAAGGGGTAATAAAACTACCTACCCAAAAAAACTATCTACCCCCTCAAAGGAAGGGGTAATAAGAGTACCCAACGGAAAAAGCAATGAAAGTACCCTTCCCCAAGGGAAAGGGTAATTAAATTACTCTTTCCCAAGGGTATGGGTAATAAAGGTACCCTTCCGCTAGGGAAAGGGTAATCAAAGAACTTACCTTAGGAAAATGGATTGATAAAACTACTCTTCACCAAGGGTAGGGGTAGTAAAACAATACTACCCCAAGTGTATGTTAGTGAGTGTATCTGTAGTCATAATAGCTTGTCTTTTACCTGTGTGCCTCAGAAACAGTTCTATCTGTTTTATCCATTATTCCATGGTCACCTGAGCCACCGCATATGCATGCTACAATATTTTCCCCCTCACTAACACATCCCTGTAATGTAGTCCGGCCGTCATGTCGCAAGTGAGTCACTGCACTTGCCTGCTTATTGTCCAGTGTCCGGGAGTCCCGGAGCCACTGAACCGCTGAGCCACAGAAAATTAAAATTTTGCCAATGGACAATCCATTTAGGAACAGAGGCAAACTTTTTACATATCAATGAGTGATGCCCGACTCAAGTTTAAGCTCAATGATGAAATCCCTCCTTTTTATAGCCGAGTCCGAACGGCGTGGCGCTGTCCGACACCTCTTTTGTGAGAAGCATTTACATGGCATAGTACCTCACAAATGTTGCCAGCATTAGAAGGGGAAAAACACCACTGAAAATTTGTTCTGATGTTCTCGCCTGGATTCGAACGCTGGCGTTTATCGTCATAGACGGATAAGCTAACCAATGCGCCACGGTGGCCTCCGCCGAGTCACATCATGGCCTAGTTAATTTTACCGACCATTCAGCTTGGCAGTATGCCTTATCTCTTCGGGCCCCAATCACCTCCCCAACCCATATGATTAAGGTGAACACCTAAGTAAATAGTTTAAGAGCTGGTGCATTCAATAACTTTTTAATTTTGTGTCAATGACAAAAAATAAAATTATTTGACGGACCTTGCCCCCAAAGAGCTGTCCCTCGGCAACAGGAGTTAAAATTGTCGTTTACCTTTACTCAATATCTATTTTGCCCAAGTTCAAAAATTGAAATCCTAAAATTTTGAGTTATCCAGAGCTAAATTGATTGTTTATGAGCTTCGTTGATGAGCTTTTCATCACATCACATTGTTTTATTGCTTAATTGTATGCTCACTTAAGCGCACTGTAGGGTGCCTACATTGAGCCATAAATGAATAGCTCCTTGAACAAAAGCTAACGCCTGAATTGGGCTGGTAAATGGTACTAAGCAAACTGGAGCGGCATCATCATCAACAGCAGCAGCACAGAAACACAGACAAAGGATTATTATTGACGCTTTTATGGGCTCTTGGTAATGCCAATAGCTGAAATAGATTGATGGATGAGCAGCATAGAGTAAAAGCGATAACAACAGAAGCTTTAAAAGGTAATTTTTTGTTGCTGGTCCTTTGGCTCAACAGGATTTTAATGATACTTTATAAGAACAGACAACAGAATTGTGTTCTAGGCAAAAACAAACGGCAGCATGAACCAAGGGAGTTCTCACAAAACGTGTGGCTGCGTAGGCGAACAGTGGATTTTCATGTGGCGACATGAGCAACACAACTAGCCTCAATCATACATTCTTTATAACCATGTACCTATCTTTTTGGTCTTGTTCTTGCGTTAGTGTTGATGTTGCCTAGCAGTTATGCTTCCTGTGTCAACTGATCTAGGGAATCCCCGCTGCCTGCTTGCCTGACTTGCTGGCAAGGACCCTTATCATCGTTAAGTGAATTATTTTCTGTTGATGACGAAAGTGGTTGGTGGTGTTGGCACACACGCATACCCACCCACATAGGCGGTGGTGAGTGGCAGGTGGTGCAGTAATCACTTTTCTTGTTTCGGGTTAAAAACTTCTTTCGACTTAATATTGAATGGAAAAAACAACGACAAGAAATATTTTCATTAAACTTTATCTATGCTTGCGCCGCTTCACCATTCACGTACGCATATTTTACAACTTTATATTGTTGCTGCTGCTCCTTTACTAGAGCTCCAAAGGTAGGGATAAGACAATAGATTAAATGGAAAATGTGAAACTTAGCTTGCAGAATTACTTTTTGTGCAGTTTTAAATTTTTTGTTATAAAACTAAAAGGATTTAAAGGATTGTCCAAGTAATTAGAAAATGTTTCTTATGCAACAAAGCCATGATTGACATAAAAAGTAAAAGGCTTTGCAAAAATGATTTTAAGACTTTAGCAGGAGATTTCGAGGCTATGGCCAAGGATCTTAAGAAAGTGACCCGGCATATTTTAATTACTGATTTAGCTTAGGGATTATTATAAGCTTATAAAACCAACACTTTTATGGTACTTTAAGCCTTATAAATGGGTTTGAGAGTATTACTAAGCACTTTGAAGTTTTAAGAGTCCTTGAAGTTAATTTTGATATATTTGATGGTTTTTTGTTAGCAACCATGGATAGAAGCATGTTTGTGTTATTTAACAGACTAGATTTACACACATACAATTAAACAAAAGAAGTCAAACATTTTAAGGAGTCACCCATACTAGGGAGGATAACACATAATCTTCAATGCAAAGTTACCCACGACCATTCCATTAAAAACAAAGTGGTTCAGTAGTTGCTGTCCAATTGGAGTTTTACCTCAATGATAACATTGGAGGCCACCGTAGCACAAAGGTTAGCATGTCCGCCTATGACGCTGAACGCCTGGGTTCGAATTCTGGCGAGACCATCAGAAAAAATTTTCAATTGCAGTTTTACCTCAATGATAAGATTGGAGGCCACCGAAGCACATAGGTTAGCATGTCCGCATATGACGCTGAACGCTTGGGTTCGAATCCTGGCGAGACCATCTGCAAAAATTCAACCGTGGTTTTCCCCTCCTAATGCTGACAACATTTGTGAGGTACTATGCCATGTAAAACTTCTCTCCAAAGAGGTGCCGCACTGCGGCACGCCGTTTTGGACTCGGATATAAAAAGGAGGCCCCTTATCATTGAGCTTAAAACTTGAATCGGACTGCACTCATTGATATGTGAGAAGTTTGCCCCTGTTTCTTGATGAAATGTTCATGGGCAAACTTTGCAATTTGCATATGCCTCAATGATAGGAAACTTCCTTTCAGTTCATGGAGCGAAAGAAAGTGGTTACTTCTCGCCTATCAATGATTGTTGTCCAATTGGAGTTTGACCTCGACCTTTCAGTTCACGTGGCGACACATAATGGTAAAAAAATTCTATATGCCTCAGAAACATCGCCAGATGTCAGTGGAAAAAAACCTTTTCAACTTTCCTTAATTTTCTCGCCAAGATTAATAACTCGAACCAAAAAAATATTTTAGGAAAGGAACTATTGATATTATGAACCCTATACCAGGATGTCTAGAGTTCAGTCAACATCAATACATTTGCGGATTCTGCATCCTTGTGTCTTTCATTTGAAGGTCATTTTTATGTTTTAGTCGCGTCCAGAAATGTCCAATATGTGGTCTTTGAAGTTTAAAAACTACAGGCTCCGTTTTGTGCGTATGTGTTGCAGCTATAGAAAAACTGATCACATGGTGCAATAGCACTTATCCTTACCTTGTCCCGTCAGTGACAAAGCGTGATACAATTCACAGTTCAGAGAGATAGCACGGAAAAGACTTAATTAATTGATTTAGTTACTCACTGAAAAGGAATACAATAAGATGATCAGAGAGACAAAATGCGCCTCCTTAAAGCTTTTCTGCGAACAAGTCGATAGCGTTAATGTCGCCGTCAAGGCGAAAAAGTTGTTCTCAAAAAGCCATGTACAAACTGAAACATTAGTTGGCGGCATGGGAGTGAGGGCATACAAACTGAGAAAATGTTTAGGATTTCGCATTTTCCACATAATACGACTGGACTCACGGAGACACCGGAATCTTGGAATCATGAGGAAGGCTTGAGCAGCTTTCAACCATTTATGTTTATTTATGTACTTGGAGCTGATGGAATATTTCCGTCGCTACTATAGAAGCAGAACTCCCATAAACTCAGAAAGCCTGGCAGGAGGCAAGGGTGGTATTTATGTCCAAGTCCTGCAAGCAAGTAATGCGACAACAAAGTCCAACAGACCTATGAGCCTTACGTTCTTTCTACTTAACACCATTGAACGTATTGTCGATACCATAATAAAAAGTAGGACATCCAGCGAACTGCTCAAATATAAACAGCATACCTATGTCACATTGGCGGTATGCATTGTCGCCAATCCTTAGATCTGTACAGGATGGGCCGCATATTAAGAGACTGGATATACCATATGCTGAGGAACAGGTGGATATGATATGATACAGGGGAGCATTTTATCGCCATTCCTATTGGTGACCACCATAAGCGACCTATTACAGATGCTGACTGAAAAAGGATTTGAACCAGTCTGCTACGCCGACAATGTTACAAAACT
Organism: Stomoxys calcitrans; assembly: GCF_963082655.1. NCBI lineage: Eukaryota > Metazoa > Arthropoda > Insecta > Diptera > Muscidae > Stomoxys > Stomoxys calcitrans. The sequence continues at coordinate 13,651,472 of NC_081553.1, forward strand.
TCTAAGGGGTAAGGATCCGAACAAACTATGCAGAAGAGCCGAAGAGGTTTTGCATATGGCATATGACTGGGTTAGACCCAGAGGTCTCAATGTTAACCCAGAGAAGACTGAAATATGCCTGTTCACGAGGAAGATGAAGGTGGGACCATCTGACGCATCACGTTTCCTCATTTATTCGGATATGAATTTCGCCTTGTAGTGGCTCAAGAAGCAAAATCGAGAAATCGGTTTATATGGGAGATTTATCAAGCTATTGATCGATTCAATATTAGAAACGTATGTTGAAAGTCATAGGAGAAGCCATTGTACAAAATTTCTACCGAATCGGATGAGAATTGCACCCTCTAGAGGCTCAAGAAGTCAAGACCCAAGATCGATTTATATGGCAGCTATATCAAAACATGAACCGTTTTGAACTATTTATAGCGCAGTTATTGAAAGTGATACCAAAACACCACATGCAAAATTTCAGATAAATCGGAAGAGAATTGCGCCCCCTAGAGGCTCAAGAAGTCGAGACCCAAGATCGGTTTATATGACAGCTATATCAAAACATGAACCGTTTTGAACTATATATAGCGCAGTTATTGAAAGTGATACCAATACACCACGTGCAAAATTTCCGTCAAATCGGATGAGAATTGCGCCCTCCAGAGGCTCAAGAAGTCAAGACTCAAGATCGGTGTATACGGCAGCTATATCAAAACATGGACCGATATGGCCCATTTACAATCCCATCTGACCTACGTTTATAAAAAGTATTTGTGCAAAATTTCAAGCGGCTAGCTTTACTCCTTCGAAAGTTAGCGTGCTTTCGATAGACAGACGGACGGATGGATGGACGGACATGGCTAGATAGACTTGAAATGACATGACGATCATATGGTCTCAGACGCATATTTCGAGGTGTTTCCCAGCCTATGGTGGAGAGTATAAAAAACAAATTTGTTTTAAAATCATTCATTCTTTTCAAGATGTAATGCACCAGATTGGAAATTTATATGAAAATTTTATTTATATGAAATATTTTCATCTTCTGAAAAGTCAATGTATATGCCTCTGCAGTTCAGTTGCCTGGGTTCGTCTTTCACCAAAGACCTGTCACTACTGAGGTATAACAATGAACCACAAATTTTCTTTATATCTGATTTCTGAACGCCACTATAGCCTGACATATTCTTTGTTGTAAAATCTTAACGTAACGCCACCTACCATCTACTTCTCGACTACAAATCAACTCTCAACAGCTTGAAAATTTCCCACGTCTGAGTCTGGTTGAGTGTGAGAGCAACATTTAAGAAAAAATATTTCGAGGAATTTCCAAAGTTGATTTCTTTTAATTTCCCAAAATCAACCCTTCGCCCTGTTTAATTGAATTTCATATATATATTGAAAAAAGGAACATTTAAGGCATACACTGACCCTACAATACTTAGCAACATTAAATCTAAATAAAAAACTTTATTTCTTTAATTCAATTACTGCCATCAATTTTCGAAGAACACATTAAAAATTAAACAACCCAAAGAAAACTCGAATGCTATGGGAATAGAATGGAAAAATGTCTCAATTCTTAAAACATTAAAAAATTATGTGAAGCCTACTTGAAAATTTGTTCATTGATTTCTCGTCGTCCTTTTCGATAATGACACTCTCTGAGTTTATTTAACTAATTCCGAAAATTATTCATAATGTCCTTTGGGTTAATTTTTATATTCTGGCAATGCTTTTTAATAAACACAAATACGCTCTTCGAGGGAGGGCAACGAAGGCAGCTTTGCGTTTGTCCTTTGACCACTGTTAGTGTGTGTATGTGTGGTGCACATAATCGAATTGGGAAAGTTAATGTTAGCAAAAAAGGTTTTCCATAAATAAGTTCGAGTATTTAACCCTTCATTTTTTAATAATTTGCTACCTTTTATGGGTTCATGGGGGCAAAAAGGAATACAGAGTCAAATGGCTTGTTATTCGTTGTTGTTTTTATTCTTTGTACAGATGAACTTTTTGGTCACAGCAGAAATGGCTTTAAAGCATAACGAAAGTGACGGTTAAAGTTCAGTTCATACAAATATGCCAGTGACAGTGTGTTTGTGTGTGTTTTTGAAAAGTTTCCATATAAACACTGAAACGCAAAAGTATTCACACAAGTGACTCAGTGTAAGGGAAGCAAATAGTGACAGTGGAAATAAGATTCAATACATCAATAATGGAAGATCTTAGCCAATATTTTGGGTTGTAATAAATGGAGTGACGATGTTAATACACCCTATATGGAGCCCTTATAATAAAGGATAGAAAAATATTTTTTTCATATCCCACTTTTGCACTTAATTGTTGTTGATGAAATGACCAATGTGCTTAACCTGTGAAAAGGCGTGCAAGTGAGTGTCACTAAAGTGAAGTGAAAATTCATAAATTGGCCAAAGTGTATATGACATAAAAGTGCCTACGAGTATGTGTGTCAAAATGGATATTAAGTCACAATGAATGGATGTCAAACAAAGGATACCCAAAAAAGGTAAAATGTACAAAAGAACATACACACTCGTAAAGTAGCCTTTTATATGATCTGGTATTGATTTCAAGAGCTGTCTGCGAAAAATTGAATACAAAAGAGGCAAACAAAAATGGTAACGATAGCTAAAAGTTTTAAGCTGAATGGTTGCTGCACAGATGGACGGCGAATAGTCTATATGCCAGAAACTATTGCATGGCAACTAATTTCGGTCCGGCCGAACTTAGCACGCTCTTACTTATTAGTATTTAGAGCGCACAACAATCCGATTACTGGCTTGTGTATTTCCGTAGTGGCTTGGGGCTGATTAATATCCGCACCTTCTTTTTAACCTAATCTATCTCAAACACCTCAAAGTGAACTGCATGTGTATCGCACCATAAATCGTTATAGTGATATTGGTAGCGTTGCCAATCGCCATGGTGGAGGTATGTCTAAACGTGGAGTTATATCTATACCTGGATCTATTTGGCCCATTTAGAATCCCAACCGACCTAGATTAGTAAGAACCACTTATGCAAAATTTTAGGTAACTAACTTTACTCCTTCGAAAGATAGTGTGCTTTCAACCAATGGATGGACGAAATTAAACTCTCATGACGACCAAGAATATATAATGGGGTAGGGCGATTAATATGGAAACAACAAAATCTTAATGGGGTATTCGCGTTTATGAATCTTGGGATTGTACTGAGCAAAAAAGTCCACTAGATCATACGTCACGGTGAAAATCTAGCCTCCAGATGTTGAATTCTCAGACTTTTGTCACTTTTTTAGGATATTTGATTTATAACCGCCAAACCATTGCTATTTTCCATCAAATGTTACGACAAAAATTGTAGACAAGGCAACAGTTAAGAACTGCTTAGTATATCGCAAAAGCATTGGAAGGCTCCTTCAGGCAGTTTTGGCCTTGTAAAAGTGAAAATTTTAAGTTGTTCATAGTAATTTAAAAGTTTTTTCACGAAAAATTTGCAGTTTCACAAGGCCAAAACTGCCTGAAGGAGCGTTCCAATGCTTTTGTCGTAAACTAGAGAGTTCGTCTTGGCTAAGATTTTGTCTTAATATTGGATCGAAAATCTTATTTGGAAAACAACAACGATCTAAAAGTTTAACAACTAAACCAAACTATAGAAAATCTCAATGGTAAGGCTGTTCAAAATATCAAAGAAAGATGTTTAGTTCAAAATATCCTTAAGATGTTCCAATCGCCTACCTTAATATAAAAACTTTATGGGGTCTTAGACGGATATATCGAGGTGTTACAAACGGATTGACGGTTTCAGTATACCCTATTGGAAAGGTATAAAAACGAGCTCAAAGTAAAACAAGTTGCAAAAAACACGCAAAAGTTAACGGACTTTCGACAGACGGACAGACATGGCTGGATTGACTTAAAATGTCATGACGACCAAGAAGAGAATTTGCGACTTTGAGGCAGTTGTGAACACCGATGGCCGCTCTTTTATCGCTTTTATCGAGTCTGGCGTCGAAGTAAATGTGACTTACTATTGTGAAAACATTTGGAAGCAAATTTCGGTCGTATACCTTGGACGTACCAATTAAATTCTGCACCGTCACATAAAGCACATGCAGATCAAGAGTGGCTAGAAGTGGGACTTTAATTTGTCCACACAGTGGCTTTACAATTAGCCAGATGCCAATACGATGGACTTTTCCATATGAGCCATTTTATAGAGCAAGGTAGCAAGGACACAGTAAGAAAGAAGTAAAAACGTAAAAACGAAAGTTCGGCCATACCAGTTTGTCTATACCAGTTCGGCCTTGCCTTTTTTTGTTGTAAAACCAAAAACTCTTTAATGCAAAAGTGTTTCGATAGCCGCAAACGATTATTCGATTACCGACCCAATAATTATTCAATTTTGTCTTTCCTAATATAGAGAAAGGTTGAGTACTTGAGCGTATACCCCAGTGATGGGTACAAATAGTCACACTATTGCAGATTACTGTTAACGTACACAAGAAAATTATTGCAAGCCAGCCCATGGGCTTGTGCATAATTGCAATTGTGTGAACCTCAATGGTATAGACACATTCTCATACACAATATTTTTATACCCTCCACCATAGGATGGGGGAATACTAATTTCGTCATTCTGTTTGTAACCACTCGTCTGAGACCCCATAAAGAATATATATTCTTGGTCGTCGTGACATTTTATGTCGATCTATCCATGTCCATCCGTTTGTCCGTCCGTCCGTCCGTCCGTCTGTCTGTCGAAAGCACGCAAACTTTCGAAGGAGTAAAGGTAGCCGCTTAAACTTTTGCACAAATATTAGTGTAGGTCGGTTGGGATTGTAAATAGACCATATCGGTCCATGTTCTGATATAGCTGCCACATAAACCGATCTTGGGTCTTGACTTCCAGAGGACCCAGTTCTCGTCCGATTTGACTGAAGTTTTACACATAGTGTTTTCGTACCACCTCCAACAACTGCGCTAAGTATGATTGAAATCGGTTCATGTTTTAATATAGCTGCCTAATAAACCGATTTGAGGTGTTGACTTCTTTAGACTCTAGAGGGCGCAATTCCTATCCGATTTGACTGAAAATTTGGACGTAGTGTTTCGGTATCACTTCCAACAACAACTGCGCTAAGTATGGTCCAAATCGGCTCATATTCTGATATAGCTGTCATATAAACCGATCTCGAATCTTGACTTCTTGAGCGAATAGAGTGCGAAATTCTCATCCGATTTGGCTGAAATTTCGCTAAGTATGGCGCAAATCGGTATTCTTTCTTATTCTTTCTTATTCAATTCTTATCAGAATGAACTGAAATATTACACAATGACTTCTACAATGTTCAGCATTCATTTATGGTCCGAATCGGACAATAACTTGATATAGCTCCAATAGCATAACAGTTCGTATTCAATTTTCTTTGTTTGTTTTAGGTAACTTACTTTACTCCTTAGAAAGTTAGTGTGCTTTTAACAAATGGACGGACGAACTTAAACTCTCATGACGACCAAGAATATATAATGGGGTGATGCGATTAGTATGGAAGCAACAACATCTTAATGGGCTCTTCGCGTTTATGATTCTTGGGATTGCACTGAGCAAAAAAGTCTACTAGACTATACATCTACGGTGCATATCGAGCCTCCAGATGTTGAATTCTCAGACTTTTGTCACTTTTTTTTTAATATTTGAACTATAACCGCCACACCATTGAGATTTTCCATCAAATGTTACAGACAAAATTGTAGCCAAGGCAATAGTTAAGAACTGCTTAGTACATCGCAAAAACATTGGTAGGCTCTTTCAGGCAGTTCTGGCCTTGTGAAAGTGCAAATCTTCGTGAAAATATTGATAAATAACCATTTTCTGTTATTTAGTTGTTCATAGTCATTTAACAATATTTTTAAGAAAAATTGTAACTTTCACAAAGCCAAAACTAACTGAGCGCAAAGTAAAACAAGAAAAAGCGTGCTAAGTTCGGTCGGGCCGAATCTTCGGAACCCACTACCGTGGATTCTGCTAAAAATTTATACAAAATATCTTAAGTTGTAGGGCATTTTTATTTTTTTATTTTATTCTACAAACTTCTGTCAAACCAGCAAAAATTAAAGCTTCTACGAACCGAACATGGATAATCGAGAGACCGGTTTATATGGGAGCTATATCAGGTTCTTAACAAAATTGGACCGAACTTAACACAGTTATTGGTAGTAATAGCAGAACACTATGTGCAAAATTTTAGCTAAATCGGACGAAAATTACGGCTTCCAGGTGCTAAAGAAGTCAAATCGGGAGATCGGTTTATATGGGAGCTGTGTCAGGTTCTTGACCGACCTGGACCGTAATTGGCAGTTATTAGAAGTCATAAGAAAACACTATGTGCAAAATTTTAGATTCAAGGGCTTAAATTACGGCTTCCAGGGGGTCAAAAAGTCAAATCGGGGGATCGGTTTATATGGGAGTTATATCCAAATTACAACCGATATGGCCCTTTTTCGATCCCCAACGACTAACATTAATATTAAGTATCTGTGCAAAATTTCAAGCGGCTATATTTACGCGTTCGATTTCATGATTTCGACACACGGACGGACATGGCTAGTTCGACTCAGAATGTCGAGACGATCAAGAATATATATACTTATGGGGTCCTAGATCAATATTTCGAGGTGTAACAAACAGAATGACTAGGTTAGTACACCCCCATCCTAAGGTGGTGGGTATAAAATGACTCGGTTAGTATACGCCATACTATGGTGGTGGGTATAACAAGTTGCAAAAGGTACACAAAAAAGTTACAGGGCTTTCGACAGGCGGACGGACATGGCTAGGTCAACTTAAAATGTCATGACGACCAAGAATATGTAATATTTATGGGGTATTAGACTTACCGGTTCCAAAAGGTACACAAACATACAACAAAGCAAAACAAGTAAAAAGGCGTTAAGTTCGGTCGGGCCGAACTTTGGATATCCACCACCTCGGGTATATATGTTAACCACCTTTCGTCATAAGCCGGTGAAGAATGCATAATTTATGCCCCCATTGCCGCTTTATCGAAGTATGGTCCGATTTCAACCATATTTGACACGGATATTGAGTGGCCTAATAAGTACACGTCATTGTTCAATTTTGTAGAACAAAATATTGGTCTTTTTGGTAGCCATATCCAAATATAGACCGATCTGAACCATATACGACACGGATGTCGAAAAGCCTAACATAAGTCACGGTGCCAAATTTCAGCGAAAACGGTTTATAAATGTGCCTTTTATGGAGCAATGACTTTAAATTGGTCCGGAGTTGGATATAGCTGACATATAGACCGATCTCTCGATTTAAGGTCTTGGGCCCATAAAAGGCGCATTTATTACCTGATTGTGCCGAAACTTGGGACAGTGAGATGTGTTAGGCCGTTCAACATTCTTCTTTAACTTGTCTCAGATCGGTCCAGATTTGAATATAGCTGCCATATAGACGGATCTCTCGATTTAAGGTATTGGGCTCATTTAAAGCGCATTTATTATCCGAATTCTCCGAAATTTGAGAAAGTGAGTTGCGTTAGGCTCTTCGGCAAATTTTTTCAGTTTGGCCCAGATCGGTCCAGATTTGGATATAGCTGTCATATAAACCGATCTGGAGACTTGACTTCTTGAGCAAAGAAGTCTTTTGAAGGCAAACACGGTGGTACACGCAAACCAGGAAGACCAAAAACGAGATCGAAAGATCATGTGGTGGGAGACACCTCGAAACTTGGTGTCAGAGATTTTAGAATGAGCGCAGAAGATCGAGGCGCTTGGAACGCTATTCGACGTTCGGCTAGTGGAAAAAATGTTCTGTCATAGCCAATTAATGTAAAGTAAGATATGTCATGCTCCACTTGATCTTTCCATTGAAGTCTCAATCAGGCTTGTTTGCGAAAACCATTTTAGTGTGCTCATTAAAACGTATTTTGGATTGAAGATTATTTTTATACCCCCACAACCAACGCAGGAAATATGAATGCACGTTCACGCCTAGAGAGAAGAATAAATTTATTTAAACAAAATTAAGTTTTCCCAAGATTAAAGCTCATTTTGTCCCACAATAAATGAAATGTCAATATTTCCATAATCACTTTTCATGGAACAAAGAATATTCCCAGAGGCTTGTTTAAAATCCCCTCCCCCCCCCCCCCCCCCCCGCAATTGTTGTGAAATTAACAAGTTAATATTTTATTGACACAATTATGTGTCACTCAGCACGACTCGGCTCGGCGCGGCTCATTATGTCACACAGTAGCTGGCTGTGGCAAGACTTTAAGCCACCTTTCAACCTACGATATTAATGTCATGCTTAAATGCCGGAATAATTGTTCTATGGCAATGAAAATATACTCGCAGCGGCGTAAGGGGTAGGCGTAGAAGACGAGGCAGTAGGTAGAAAACTTTAAATTAAATTACACACAATATTGCCAACAAATTAAAGCAACAATTGTGCCAGAACCCAGAATTCACCAAGCGATGAGGCGGCCGTGTTGTTGTGGGCTTCATCAGAAGCCCACACAAAAGTGAAACTTTTCTCTTCAACGCTTTAATGAAACATTCCATGTAATTAAATACCCCAGTGAATCCTAGCGCTATATTGTGTTGTGAAGCAGCACACTGAGAACGCAGAGGCAGCCTTAGCAATTGTTAATGATCACAGATTTCATTTAAGCAATTTAATTAACAACTTTTGATATTCCTTATTTCTTCTTAACAATTGATTAATAATTACGAAAGTTTTAAACAAACACAAGCCGCTGCAGCATCCGAACACGCGCTGGTAAGCCTATTCGTATCTGATAGTCATTATAATCACAATAATACTCATGTTACACACTGCAAGCGCCTGTCTTATTACTTTTGCCAAGAACCCTTCTTGGCCAAAGGATTGGCAAGAAAGAGCTAAAGCCTCAGCTGTATGGCTATATTGTTCCTTGTTATTAATATTCATTTCTAAGGGAAACATTGAAACGATTTACATTGGGAGAGAATTAATTTTAATTTATTTATCCATTTGTAAGCTCAGCCAAAACAGAATAACTTAAAGAGGTGAACTAACAAAATGACCCAGGCACACTATTTGAATTTCAAAGACACCCATTTATGATGGTATATTAAATTGGTAGCTTGTTTAAAATATATCGAAATATTCAACCTAATGGTTTAAAAAATTAATTATTCCATACAAAATGTCTAGCAATGCTTTCACACTATTATTATTATTATTTTTTTTTTTTTTGTATGGTACATTAAATGTACTAATTTATATTTTTATTGGTATTTAATTACTTACTGCTTTTATTAAGCCAAAATAATTTTCATCCCTTTTTTAATTTCCCTCTATTAATATTTAATTTTAAATTTTTTACAACGTACACTGTGCCATTTTGTGGTCGAAACGCAATTCATTCGCTCATTCATTGCATGTTTTATGCGCTGTTTGTAATCAGATTGAATTACTGATGCTGTACTTTGCTTACCAGTGTCTGATCAAAATTTAATTAAGCGTTTCAGTGTCATTCTCTCGTTTTGTTTTGGCTCTGCGTTAAAGCGTCAACTTCAACTTCATTGTCACATTTTGTTTCTTATGTGTGTGGTGACAGTAAGGGAGAAAGCAGCATAAGCAGCACGATAAATGACTTCCAGCAAATGAGATCGACCACAAAAATTGTGTTAAATTGTCATAAATCTCTGCACCGACACACAGTGACAGCGGGGTAGAATGAGGAGCAATGGCAGCCAACATCAAACCACCAGGCAATAGCACGAGCCAACTTAACAATTAATCGAAAACGAATGTCGTTTAATTCAATTGTCAATTAGCAAAAGCTTACATTGACATAAAACATGAAAATAATGTTTATTCCCAAGTCACTCACTCAGTCAGGCAGTCATTCAGTCAGTCAGTCAGTCAGACCACCAGATCATCAGTGGCTTGGTATGGCAATATTAAGGGAATAACAATGCTGTCGCTGCTAATGTTGCTACCATTGTTTTCCTGTTGCGGATACGGAAAAGGATGCGGATGTTGGCGTTGATATTGGTAATGACTTCTGTGTCGGTAGTCGTTGGTACTGTTATATTTTTGCAGTGATGCCGCTTTTTGTATTTTAAATCTATGTTAAATGGCAGATAGATATGTTTGTTAAATGAAATTTGATGTGAAAATTAACAAGAAGTTTTTGTACCCTCCACCATAGGATGGGGGTATACTAATTTCGACATTCTGTTTGTAACTAATCAAATTATTCCTCTGAGACCCCATTAAGTATATATATTCTTGATCGTCGTGACATTTTATGTCGATCGAGCCATATCCGTCCGTCTGTCTGTCGAAAGCACGCTAACTTTCGAAGGAGTAAAGCCAGCGGTTTGACATATTGCACAAATACTTATAATTAGTGTAGGTCGGATGGGATTGTAAATGCGCCAAATCGGTGCATGTTTCGATATAGCTGCCATATAAACCGATCTTGGGTCTTGACTTCTTGAGCCTCTAGAGGGCGCAATTCTTATCCGATTGGAATGAAATTTTGCACGACGTGTTTCGCTATGACTTCCAACAACTGTGCTATATTAGGTTGAAATCGGTCAATAACCTGATATAGCTGTCATATAAACCGATATTGGATCTTGACTTCTTAAACCAATAGAGCATCCGATTGGTCGATTTGGCTGAAATTTTGCACGAGGTGTTTTGTTATGACTTCCAATAACTGTGCTAAGTATGGCGCAAATCGATACATAACCTGATTTAGCTGCCATATAAAATGATCTGGGATCTTGACTTTTTAAGCCTCTAAAGGGCGCAATGATCATCCGATTTGGCTGAAATTTTGTACAACGGCTTCTTTCAATACACGTGTCTAATATGGTCTGAATCGTTCAATAGCTTGATTCAGCTCCCATATAAACCGATCTCCCGATTTTGCTTCTTGAGCCCCTACAAAGCGCAGTTCTTATCCGAATGAACTGACATATAACACAATGACTTCTACAATATTCAGCATTCATTTATGGTCCGAATCGGAGTATAACTTGATAGAGCTCCAATAGCATAACAGTTCTTAGTCAATATTCTTTGTTAGCCTAAAAAAGGATACCGCGCATTGAACCCGACAAATGCGATCCATGGTGAAGGGTATATAAGATTCGGTTCGGCCGAACTTAGCACGCCGATTTGACTTCTTAAATTCTTACAACCCGCAATTTTTTTCCGATTTGGCTGAATTTTGCATTCGGTGTTCTGCTATGACTTCCAACAACTATGCCAAATATGGTCCACATCGACCTTATATAGCTCACATATAAACCGGTCTCTCGATCATCCTTCTTCGGTTCCAAAAAGTGCTAATTTTTGCTGGTTTGAAAAAAATGCCCTTCAACTATTTTTTTTTGTATATAATTATTGCAGAATGGGTTCCCAAGATTCGGCCCGACCGAACTTAACGCACTTTTACTTGTTTGTTCTTACTTGACGGCCGTCAGACGCAAGGCACATATTTTTTTACATTGGCAACTCTGTTGTGGTGGACCACCATCATCGCCGCTATATTCGTACTCGTCAGCACGTCATCAAAGAACAACCCTCAGAAACGACATCGACGAAAAATCGCATTAATTAAAACAATTGTTGGCCAATGAAGCCTGTGATACGTGGCCGCATTCCAAAAACTTTTTTTCTCCTTAATGAGATGTAAGTAAAACAACAACAGCTCGGAACGATATAACCAACATTCTGCATCCCTCAGCACCTATTCAAAAATTAAAGAAATAACGAATCGACAATAATAACAATAATATTGCTGTAATAAAAACTTTTTTTATTTGACCCCAGCAAATCATTGGCTGGGGTCGTCTCTTCCTTGTTTGCTGACTAGCTGGCTGGGAATTTCAACACATCTTTAGGGACGTTAAATGGCAACAACAATGATGCAGATGAGCTGGGCTTGGCTTCGGGCAGAGATAGTGTTCGCTTTGCATTTCATTAATTGGAAATTGAAATGGCGTTACCATTTCCGTTGGGTAAATTAATTCTTTCAAAGTGGCAAAATGACAGCAGCTTCTCATCCTCGGGGCTATTGCAAGAAATCCAAATGGTGTTCATTCAAGCCTTTTTGAATGACTCACTCAAATTGCTTGTTAATTACATCAAGTTTATGTGCTTCGTGGAATGAGCAAAATAAACTTTCCAGTAAATGTTTGATTTAATTGAAAGTGTTGCAAGGCGGAGGTGTTTTTCTTTCAGCAATACAATTAAAAAATTAATTGACCAACCTGTTGATTGTGGTTAGTAATGATAGAATTGCCAACATAAGAAAGTACTTTACATCTTTAGCTTGTCACTTTTCAGATAAGTGTCAAAAACATTAAACCATTTACAAATCTTCTTCATCTTGTTATATATAACAAGTAAAAGCGTGCTAAGTTCGGCCGGGCCGAATCTTATATACCCTCCACAATGGATCGCATTTGTCGAGCTCTTTCGACGGCATCTCTTTTAAGGCCAACAAAGGATAAAGGAATATTGAATATTGGAGACCATAGTAGAAGTCATTGTGTAAAATTTCAGCCAAATTTAGTAAGAATTACGCCCTTTAGGAGCTGAAGAAGTAAAATAGGGAGATCGGTTTATAGGGGAGCTGTATTAGGCTATAAACCGATTCACGCCATATTCGACACGTATGTAAAAGGTCATGGGAGAATCCGTTGTACAAAATTTCAACCAAATCGGATAATAATTGCGCCCTCTAGTGGCTCGAGAAGTTAAGATCCCATATCGGTTTATATGGCAGCTATATCAGGTTATGGACTGATTTGAACTATTCATAGCACAGTTGTTGAAAGTATATCGGTTTATATGGCAGCTATATCAGGTTATGGACCGATTTCAACTATTCTTAGCACAGTTGTTGAATGTCATAACAAAACACCTCATTCAAAAGAAGAATTGTGACCTCTAGCGGCTCAAGAAGTCAAGATCCCAGATCGGTTTATATGACAGCTATATCAAAACGTGGACCGATATAGCCCATTTACAATCCTAACAGATCTCGTATGTCGGTAATGCGATTTAAGTGAAATTGTGTGTACTCTCATTTAAGTAAGTAAGCTAAAAACAAAAATTTGATATCCAAATATCGGATGGGGTACCTAAAGGTTCCCCACACCCAAAACCAAGAAACATATTTATAGACCAATCACGACAATATGGGAGTCATATGAAAGGCATTTGACAGTGGAAAACGAATCTGATATTCAAATATGGGGGACCACCCCACCTCCAAACACACTTAAATCAGACACATTTATCGACCACGCAAAATGGGGCTTAAATAAAAGGTATTTAGGAGTAGAGCTTATATCAACATTCGGTAAAAAGTGTCTATAGGACCGCCCCTACCCCAAAGCAATCTCCAAAGAGGACAAAGACCATAACAATAAAAGGCATTTTAGTGTAGAATACGAATCTGGAACATATTTTCAGGGCCAAGTCACCGAGTGAGGAAATATGGGGCTCAAAGGTATTTGGGAGTAGAGCATCAATCTGATATCAGCATTCGGACTAACTCTCTAGGGGATGTCCCACCTCCATAACAACCCCCAAATAGGACGTATTTGCTCACCATGACAATTTGGGGCTCAAAGAGTGTGGAACACGATGTTAAAAGTTTTTACGGTTTGTTGAATATTGCAATAAGGGGCAATAAGGGGCTCAAAGGTATTTGGGAGTAGAGCACCAATCTGATATCAGCATTCAGACTAACTCTCTAGGGGACGTCCCACCTCCATAACAACCTCCAAATAGTACGTATTTGACCACCATGACAATTTGGGGCTCAAAGAGTGTGGAGCACGATGTTCAAAGTTTTTACGGCCCAGAATATTTGTTGATTATTGCAATAAGGGGGTCAAATAAGGGGTATCAGAGATCTTTTTTGTAGCCAAGTGTTTGGGCTACATATGCTCCCCTCACATCAATAGCAATATAGGGTTCAAATTAATTATATTTGAGAGTAGAACATGATACTAATTTTTTCAGGACTAGGTGTTTGGGGGACCACCTCACTCCCCAAAACACCCTAAATGGTACATATTTACCGACTATGGAAATATGGGGGTCAAAAGAAAGAAGTTGGGAAGTAGAGTACGAAATTGATACCAACTTTTAGGACCAAGATTCTTGGGGTCCACCATTTTCCCAAATCATCTCCCAAACAGGGCATATTTACCATGCAATGGCAATAAGGGGCTCAAAGGAATTTTGGAGTAGAATGCGAATCTGATATCCAAATGTGGGACCAAGTGTTTGGGGGATGCCTCATCCCAAAAAGCAATGGCAATATGGAGTTTAAATAAGTGGTATTTGAGTGTAGACTACAATGCTTACCCACTTTCGGGTCCAAGTCTATGGGGGTCAATCACCACCCTGGAGGCCTTCCCATTCCCAAAAACTCCATGAGAGTATCGGGATCAAATGAAATTTTTTTCAAAGGTGGTGTACATTTAACATCCAAACTTCGGTGCTCCTTAGCCCTCCGAGCGAATTCATAGACCAAATAAAGGTATTTATATTGTTATACTGTTAGTCAAGCGACATACACATACAATTTTCGTAGCATGGTATTTCACTAAAAGCTCAATTGTCGAGAATAAATATTCAAAGGATAATTTTGTTTCATATAAAGTAAAAGAAGGCGCAGCCAAGCGGGTCCGGTTCAGCTAGTCTTATATATGAAATTGAATTTGTTTTGGGTCCAAGTGACTGTAGGGCCGCCCCAACCCCACAACACCCTAAAATAGCTTTTATGGACTATCATGACAATATGGGACTCAAATGAAAGGTATTTGGGAGTAGATTGCGAATATGGCCAGGAAGGAGAAATAGCCTTTGCAATTTGTTGATTTCGGAAGGAGGCGGACCCTCCCCCGTTGGCAAAAACACCACCCAAAACTAAAAGTGGACCGATCGAGACAATATAGGTATGAAAGGTATTGGAAAATAGAATACGAATATGGTATTAAAATTTGTATCTAAGTACCCATTGGGCCGCCCCAACCCCAAAACTCCGCCAAACATACATATTGGACGTTCATATCAATATGGGCCTCAAATGAAAGGTATTCGGGAGTAGATTACAAATCTGCCATACAAAATCAGACCGAAGTATAAGGGGTCACCCTACCCCCAAAAACACGCCTTAAATGGGCATAAGCAACATTATGACTGCATGGGACTCGGTTTTTTTGTTTGTTGAGAAGAATCAAAAACGGCTAAACCGATTTTCTTAAAATTTTCACAGATTTTGTAAGTTTGTCGCGAACGAATCATAGGCTATATAATTTTTGGATATCGGATAGGGGCGGCCCCTCCCCCTTACCCCAACAACGCCATCCACAATCAAAAGAGGACCGATAGGCACAGTATGGGTATCAAAGGAAAGGTATTGGAGACTAGAAAACAAATATTGTATTAAAGTTTGGGTCCAAGTACCCAGTGGACCTCCCCAACCCAAAAACTCCTCTAAAAAGATTTATACGACGTTCATGGAAATATGGGCCTAAAATGAATAGTATTCGACAATAGATTACAAATATGGTATAAAAAATTAGGTCCAAGTAATGGGAGGTCGCCCCACCCCCAAATACTCCCAAATGGGCATATTAGCTGACCATGTCTATAGTTATTAATAAAATTAGCAATTGAAAACCGAAAAATTAGAAATTAACATTTTCAAGGCTTTTCAATTACTGCATAATTGAACGAATTACCGCATACTTGAATGAGTAAATCTTTCTATAGTGAATAAAATATTTCCTAATTGAACGAGAATTTTGAAATTTAAAAAGACAAAATTAGTCATAATTCATTGAAGAGTTTACATTAAAATGTGTATAAAAGCTGTTTGACATCCATTTAATACAAGATGAAATTTCATTCGATTAAAGGTCTCATTTTCAATTAACATGCCTTCCTTTGGAGAAAATTTAATATAATAAATAAATAATTTTTTTAAGTTTTTTTTTTTTTTGCCTGCTAGGGTGAAGATCATTTCAATTTTTCACAATTTTCGTTTGTTTCTCTTTCGAGACGAGCTCAATGGTTGGAGATTTTCTGCAATGGAAAAGGAAAGCCAGAGATCACCACACATACACACACCAACCATTATGGGACGCGTTTCGTCTTTGGTTGGAAGACTTTTCAACCATATTCGGTGTGAAGGCTTCAAAGGCATATTCGGTGTGAAGGCTTCAAAGGCGTTTTCAAAGGCCTCTATGAAATAAATACCAAATCACCCACGCTCGACAACCCTGTCACCTAGCAGTTTCTTTCCCAATGCAAAAAGCAAACGAAAATAATTTTTTTATTTGAACAAATCTTTTTATTAGTGAAATACTGCTACTTTACGTTTTATAATTTGATCCACGTCCTATGTTATATATTTTCTTCAAATTTTAAATAAACAAAATCTGTTGTTCTTTTATATTAATGCCAAATTTGTGTAAGCATGTCTCATAATACAGCATAAGTGCTCCCAAGCAATATTTTTAACATATCGAATATCTACTTTAATATGACTTGACTTCCTGCCACAATCTTCTTTGTGGTTACAACGTGAAGAAAAAACCCGCAATTTATGTACATAAATAGTCAACATACATTTCCACAATCACATTTGAAACAACCATAAACAAAATAAATATTAAACAAGTTGACAGGAGTTAGGTTTAGTCTGACTGATTCTTAGATACCCTCCGCTTTGGGTAAGGTTGGGTTAAGTCAGATGTTCAAGAATAAGTGGAAAGTATGTGGAGAAGGAATGGTATAAATCTGTAGATTAAATGTAGATCAAGTGATCGAAAAAGGTAAGGAATCCACAATGAACCAGAAAATGTCTGTGTATATATGGGCTTCAATTGTACCACATTTGTACGAACACACATGAGTAACTAGTGTGGAGGTTCATGTCATGTCCCCTTTTGAGACCTATTCGCTCTGTTCAATTTCTCGTAGAATAACTGTCTGCCCAAAGTTGAAAGCATTTTCTTTCGCATACCCCGACATTAACAAAAGTAGCAGCGATTTTTAAATCTTCATCCACATCAAAACACCTTTAATTTTAGAGATATTGAGCTGAAATTTTGCACAGATTCTTTTTTTCTCTATAAGCAGGTTTAGTTCGAAGATGGGCTATATCGGACTATATCTTCATATAGCCCCCATATAGACCGATCCGCCGATTTAGAGTCTTAGGCCCATAAAAGCCACATTTATTATCCGATTTTGCTGAAATTTGGGACAGTGAGTTGTGTTAGGCCTTTCGACATTCTTCGTCAATTTTGCCCAAATCGGTCCAGATTTGAATATAGCTGCCATATAGACCGATACGCCGATTTAGAGTCTTAGGCCCATAAAAGCCACATTTATTATCCGATTTTGCTGAAATTTGCGACAGTGAGTTGTGTAATGCCCTTCGACAACCTTTTCCAATTTGGCCCAGATCGGTCCAGATTTGGATATAGCTGTCATATAGACCGATCTCTCGATTTAATGTTTTTCGCCCATAAAAGTTCATTTATTATCCGATTTTGCCAAAATTTGGGACAGTGAGTTGTGTTAGGTCCCTCGACATCCTTCTCCAATTTGGCTCAGATCGGTTCAGATTTGAATATAGCTGCCATATAGACCGATCTCTCGATTTAAGGCTTTGGGCCCATAAAAGGCGCATTTATTGTCCGATGTCGTTGAAATTTTGGACAGTGAGTTATATTAAGCCCCTCGACATATTTCCGCAATATGGCACAGATCGATTCAGATTTGGATATAGCTGCCATATAGACCAATCTCTCGATTAAAGGCTTTGGACCTATAAAAAGCGCATTTATTGTCCGATGTCGTCAAAATTTGAGACAGTGAGTTAAGTTGAGCCTATCGACATACTTCTGCAATATGGCATAGATCGGTTCTGATTTGGATATACCTGCCATCTAGACCAATCTCTCGATTAAAGGCTTTGGTCCTAAAAAAGGCGCATTTATTGTCCGATGTCGCCAAAATTTGGGACAGTGAGTTGTGTTGGGCCCTTCGACATTCTTCTTCCATTTGGCTCAGATCGGTTCAGATTTGGACATAGCTGCCATATAGACCGATCTTACGATTAAAGCTTTTGGGCCCATAAAAGGCGCATTTATTATCCGATTTCGCCGAAATTTGGGATAGTGAGTTATGTTAGGCTCCTCGACATTCTACTGCAACTTGCCCCAAATTGGACCGTTTTCACTGAAACTTGACACAGTGACTTATGTTAGACTTTTCGACATCCGTGTCGTATATGGTTCAGATCAGTTTATTTTTAGATATAGCTACTAAAAAGGTCAATATTTTGTTATACACAATTGAACAATGACTTGTACTTATTAGTATTTGTTCCAAATCGGAACATATTTCGACATAGCTGCTATTTTTCGCCAGATTTTGACAAAGGGTGGTTTACATATATACCCGAGGTGGTGGGAATCCAAAGTGCGGTTTGGCCGAACTTGACGCCTTTTTACTTGTTTATATTTATATTTAAAGGTTTTTCAGGACTTTCGTAGGTCAATTTTAGTTCCCTTTTTCAATGGAAGGAGTAGTTTATTACCCTTTTCTAATTGAAGGTTTCTTTTATTACAATTTTCTATTGAAAGGACAGTTTTAGTACCCTTTGACAATAAAATTAAAAGTTTTTGTACACTTTTCCAATGATAATTATAGATTTAGTACCCTTTGCCGGTTGAAAGTGTGGTTTTAGTACCCTTTTGCGATAAAAAGCGTTGTTGAGTACCATTTTCGTAAGAAGAGCATGGTTTCAGAACTATTTTCCAATGAAAAGGGTAGTTTTAGAACCCTTTTCATTTTCTTATGAAAAGAATACTTTTAGTACCTTTTCAATTTTCCCACGAAAAGGATAGTTTCAGTACTTTTTCCCATGAAAACGGTAGTTTAAGTATTCTTTACCAAAAAAGAGTTAATATAAGTACCTTTTCCAAAGGAAGAGTTAATATAAGTACACTTTCCCCAAGGAAGAGGTAATATAAGTACCCTTTCCTAAAGGAAGAGGTACATTTAGTCCCATTTTCTAGAGAAACCAGTATGAAAAGGCAAAAGTCGGGCGGGGCCAACTATATAACACCCTACACCACCGAGTCTACGTAAAATTGGGTTGCCCAAAAAGTAATTGCGGATTTTTCATATAGTCGGCGTTGACAAATTTTTTCACAGCTTGTGACTCTGTAATTGCATTCTTTCTTCTGTCAGTTATCAGCTGTTACTTTTAGCTTGCTTTAGAAAAAAGGTGTAAAAAAAGTATATTTGATTAAAGTTCATTCTAAGTTTTATTAAAAATGCCTTTACATTCTTTTAAAAAATCCGCAATTACTTTTCGGGCAACCCAATACTTTTAATATATAGCACCTATATCCAAATCTAGTCAGACTTTAATTTTGCATACCTATTGAAATATCGAATAGAATCTTCTACTATATGGGAATTTTTTCACACTTGTTGTGATGTCAATTAAAACATCGTATGAAAAATTTTTTAGAGAACTGACCAAAATTGTAGCTACTACAGCCTTAATAGTCGAAACGATTAAAAGATCTATATATATAAGAACTTTACCTAAATCTGGTGCGATTTTGATGACATTTTTTGCATTTGATGACATTAAGTGCGACGTCAAATAAAACATCTTCTGCCAAATTTTGTAAGGATCGAACCAAAATCGTGCTTTCTACAGCCTTAAAAGATGAAAGATATATATGGGAGCTATCTATAAATCTGAGCCGATTCCGATGAAACTCTGCACACATATTGGAACGTCACAAAAAGCACTTCGCGTCAAATTTGATGAAGAGCGGACCAAAATTGTGCCTTCTACAGCCCTAAAATACCACATCGGATGAAAGATATATATGGGAGCTATATCTCAATCTGATCCGATTCTGATCAAATTTTGCACACATATTGTGACGTAACAAAAGGCGCTTTGTGCCAAATTTTGTAAGGATCGGACCAAAATCGTGCTTTCTACAGCCTTAAAAGACCATATCGGACGAAAGATATATATGGGAGCTATCTATAAATCTGATCCGATTCTGATGAAATTCTGCACACATTTTGGGACGTCACAAAAAGCACTTCGTGCCAAATTTGGTAAAGATTGGACCAAAATTGTGCATTCTACAACTTTAAAAGGGCATATCGGATGAAAGATATATCTGGGAGCTATATATAAATCTGATCCGACACTGATGAAATTCTGTGCACATATTGGGACGTCGCATATAGACTGATAGTCATTATTCGGAATATTACAAACAGGTTAGAAAATTTAGTATATTGCCATCCTATAGTGGATGGTAGGTATCCACGGATAGTTCACCGTTAATGATACACCCGGATTTAGCAATAAATTGCACATCATAAAGAATAATGTTGATTGAAGCGAAATCCGATCAAAATCACATTCTTTGAGTTCAATAGTCATCACGGAGTTTTAGTTTACATAACGTATCTTTTACAAAGAATTTTTATCATAAAATGTCAGTCATCCCTTTGGGCGAGAACATCAGAATAAATTTTCAGCGGTGAGGTACAAAGACATGTAAAACCTGTACTAAGACATGTCACACTGCGGCACGCCGTTCGGG
Source organism: Stomoxys calcitrans (assembly GCF_963082655.1). Classification (NCBI taxonomy): domain Eukaryota; kingdom Metazoa; phylum Arthropoda; class Insecta; order Diptera; family Muscidae; genus Stomoxys; species Stomoxys calcitrans. Next base: position 13,672,192 of record NC_081553.1, read on the forward strand.
ATTGGCTATAAAAAGGAGGCCACTTATCATTGAGCTTCAACTTTAATACCAAAAATTAAAATTTAATATTTTGCAAGCTGAACAACTACAAGGGCCCCTGTTCCTCATTGAAATGTTCATGGGCTAATTTGCATTTGCAGATAAAGTCCGACCATCAAGCTAGGCAAAAAAGATTTTACATCTTCAGTTTCAAAGACTGAAGCATTAATTACGTCTGCTACTTTTGGCAACTTAGCCGCAAAACATCATTCCAACTAGTGTAACCGGTTAATAACCGGTTTTTTTAAACGCTCCGACGCTCCATTATTCTATTTATACAAACGATAATGGTGTTGTTCAAAATGAAAACAGGTTGGCATATTGTGTTTGAATGCGGCGAACCAAGTCTATGTACACGCGTTTGTACGTGTGTTTGCAGCCACAGTAAGTGGAAACTTTAATGTCAAATCCTGACAGGGTTGTATACCTCACGTCGCTTTGGGTTAAACAAAATATATTAAAACGTTCTCAAACACCTGCCATTATGTGTGTGTGTGTGTGTGTGTGAATAAACGACATTCGTTCGCACTCATACGATTTATGTTAGATAGACACCTTCGAACAGCCATTTGGGGTTATACGTGTCGCATGTTGTATTATTACTCAAATAGGGTGTGCTTGTTCAGTAGAGGCATCATAGTGTGACATATTATTTTAATTTTAAATCAGTTTGGAAATTGCATTTCTAAACTGCATTATGACATTATTATTGCAAAAACATTTTTGAAGGATTTATAACAACTTTAGTAAGGAAATTTGGTACAACAGATCATAGTCGGGTGGGTAAAAAAAGGCAATAGCTACAACCATGATCTCAAATATGTCACACATCTCATTCGGTTGAACCCTAAAACTTTCGAAAACAAATTTTGCCGGGCCGAACTGTCAAAAAACTGTAATTTTTTAAATTCTGGGGAGGGCTACAACTTTTCTAGGGGGTGCTTAGCCCATCCCACAAAGGTCTTTCTACGCTTATGATGGAAGCTATAAAAGGGTATGAAGCGATCTAGACCATAATTGGCCTAGCTATTGGAAATAAAAACAGAGCACTTCATACATAATTGCAGCCAAATTGGATAATAATTGCGCCATCCATATCCGGGATCAGTTTATATGGCAGCTTTATCAGATTATGAATCGATTTAGACCATAATTAGAACATTTTTTGGAAGTCATACAAAGTTTCAGAGTCTCAATAAATCAAGATCCGAGATCGGTTTATATGGCAGCTATATCAAAACATGGACCGATATGGCTTATTTCCAATCCCAACTGATCATTCAACAAGAAAAAAGGCGTTAAGTTCGGCCGGGCCGAACTTTGGATACCCACCACCTCGGGTATATATGTAGACCACCTTTCGTCAAAATCCGGTGAAAAATGCATATCTTATGCCCTATAACAGCTATATCGAAATATGTTCCGATTTGGACCAAATACTTATGAGTACAAGTCATTGTTCAATTGTATATAACAAGATATTGGTCTTTTAAGTATCTATATCTAAAAATAAACCGATCTGAACCATATACGACAGGGATGTCGAAAAGCTTAACTTAAGCCACTGTGTCAAATTTCAGTGAAAGAGACTTTAAACCGAGATATCGGTCTATATGGCAGCTCTATCCAAATCTGGACCAATCTGAGCCAAATTGAAGAATAATATCGAAGGGCCCAACACAACTCAATGTCCCAAATTTCGGCAACCGGCAACATCGGACAATAAATGCGCCTTTTATGGGCCCAAAACCTTAGATCAAGAGATCGGTCTATATGGCAGCTATATCCAAATCTGCACCGATCTGCACCAAATTGCATAAGGATATTGAAGAGCCTAACATAGCTCACTGTCCCAAACTTCGGCGACATCGGACAATAAATGCACCTTTTATGGGCCCAAAACTTTAAATCGTGAGATCGGTCTATATGGCACCTATTTCCAAATCTGGAACGATCTGAGCCAAATTGAAGAGGAATGTCAAAAGGCCTAACTTAACTCACTGTCCCAAACTTCGGCCACATCGGACAATAAATGCGCCTTTTATGGGCCCAAAACTTAATAATCTAGAGATCGGTCTATATGGCACCTATTTCCAAATCTGGAACGATCTGAGCCAAATTGAAGAGGAATGTCAAAGGGCCTAACTTAACTCACTGTCCCAAATTTCGGCGACATCGGACGAAAAATGCGCCTTTTATGGACCCAAAATCTTAAATCGAGAGATCGGTCTATATGGCAGCTATATCCAAATCTGAACCGATCTGTGCCATATTACAAAAGTATGTCGAGGGGCTTAACATAACTCTCTGTCCCAAATTTCGGCGACATCGGACAATAAATGCGCCATTTATGTGCCCAAAACTTAATAATCTAGAGATCGGTCTATATGGCACCTATTTCCAAATCTGGACCAACTTGAAGAACGATGTCGGAGGGACCCACTGTCACAAATTTCAGCAAAATCGGATAATAAATGTGGTTTTTATGGGCCTAAGACCCTAAATCGGAGGATCGGTCTATATGGCAGCTATATCCAAATCTGGACCGATCTGCGCCAAATTGACGAAGAATGTCGAAAGGCCTAACACAACTCATTGTCACAAGTTTCAGCAAAATCGGATAATAGATGTGGCTTCTATGGGCCTGAGACCCTAATCAGCAGATCGGTCTATATGGGGGCTATATCAAGATATATCCACCATGGATAGCTTTTGTCAAGTTCTTTGGCTGGTATTCCTTTATAGGCAAACAGAGGAAAATGGATAAAAATTGCTATTGGAGCTGCATCAGGTTATGGACCGATTCAGACCCTATTTAGCAATTTCAGCCAAATCCAGTTAGAATTGCGCCCTCTAGAGTCTCGAGAAGAATAATCGGGAGGTCGGTTTATATGGGAGCCATTACTGAAGCCAGCCCAGCATTCCGGGGGGCTAAAACCCTTTGAATTTGGAGGCCACCTTAGCGCAGATGTTAGCATAGATGTTAGCAATCGTGGCGAGACCATCAGAAAAAAATTTTCAGCGGTGGTTTTCCCCTACTAATGCTGGCAACATTTGTGAGGTAGTATGCCATATAAAACTTCTCTCCAAAGTGGTGTCGCATTGCGGCAAGCCGTTCGGACTCGGCTCTAAAAAGGAGGTCCCTTATCATTGAGCTTGAACCTGAATCGGACTGCACTCATTGATATGTGAGAAGTTTGCCCCTGTTGCTTAGTGGAATGTTCATGGGCAAAATTTGCAATATGCAAAACCCTTTTAATAGCAGGAAAATTATCAAATTTTCTAATTAATTAATTATTAAAATTCTGGGGACGGCTAAAACTTTTATTGGTGGTGCTTAGCCCACCCCCCAGTGATCTTTCTACTCTTTTGAGGGGAGCTTTAAATTTCAGCCATATCGCCCTCTACATCAAGCATCATACTTATCACCTTTGTTGGAAGTCATACAAAATTTCAGCCAAATCGGAAAATAATGGTGCCAAGAAGACGAAATCCGAGATCGGTATATATGGCAGCTATATCAAAACATAGACCGATTTGGCCTATTTGATTTGTGATTTAGTCTTTCCCAAACATCCCATTGCGGAACAAATTAGAAAGAAACTTACTTGTCTATTTAGAATCCAAAATAATCATTAAAAAATCAGCCAAGTCGGATAGCAACTGAGCCCTCTATAGGCTCAAAATGTCATATTCTCTCTATATGACTTTTTGAGCCTATAGAGGGAGCGGTTGCTATCCGGCTTGGCTGATTTTTGAACGAACGAATGAAGCACCACCAATAAAAGTTTTAGCCTCATAAAGCACGTTTTATATGGGAGCTTTATGAGGTTATGAACCGATTTAAGCGATACTTTGCACGGTTGTTGGAAGTCATAACACAATCATAACAAAATTGAGGCTTCTAAAGGCTTAAGAAGTCAAATCCGGGGATCGGTTCATTCGGGGGCTATATCTGTTTATAGACCGAATCGAATTTTACTTGACGTGGATTTTTGAAGTCATAACTTAAGTCTTTGTGCCAAATTTTAGCCAAATCGGATGAAACTGAGGCTTCTAGGTTCTCAAGAAGTCAAATCCGGGGATCGGTTTATGTGGAGGCTATATCCAAATCTGAACCTACATCAAACTACCACCATAGCGCGGAGGTTAGCATGTCCGCCTATGACGCTGAACGGCTTGCTTCGAATCCTGCCAGGAAAATCAGAAAATTTTTCAGCGGTAGTAATCCCCTCCTAATGCTGGCGACATATGTGAGGTACTTTGCCATATAAAAATTTCTCCCCAAAGAGCTGTAGCTCTAAGGCACGCCGTTCGGACTCGGCACTAAAAAGGAGGTCCCTTATCATTGAGCTTCATCTTAAATCGGACTGCACTCATATATATGTGAGAAGTTTGCCCCTATTCCTAAGTGGAATGTTCATGGGCAAAATTTTCATTGCAATTTGCATTTGAACCTACATCAATAAAAGTATCTCCACAAAACTTCAAGTGGCTAGCTTTTCGTGTTCTACCGCTACCGTGATTTCGACAGACGGACGGGTCTAAATCGATTCAGAATGTCCAATGGTAGGGGGTACAAAAACTTACGGCGCATATCATGAGTTTATCTTAAAAGATCTTGCATTTTTACCGTAAATAAATTCCAACGTTGCTCACAAATGAAGTTTATTTGCCGAATATTTCGTTTATGGCTAATGAATAATTTTTTTGCATATATGTAAATTTTTTTTTTTATACATATAAATTGATTTTTTTATTAATTCAGGTATAATCATATACCATTCTTCGCCGGTTTAAATGAAAAAATCTATTTCACAGTGTGAAACAATTTTCGATTTTCAAGTTTTTTTACTTTCTTCACTGCTGCCACTTGCTCTTAGTTATTGTGTGTAAACTTTTCTTTTGTAACTCCCATTTTGGGAATAAGACAATTCCTTTTATTTGGCCTTTTTAATGCTCTTTTAAGTGTTTTTTAGCTAGAGGTGTCAAGTTTATAAAGTGTGTGTGGCAGAATATCTGTGCTGTCACGAAAACTAGCCCTCATACGCATTTAAGTATGATTTATACTCAAAAACATTGTCAACGAGGGATGAGTAGCCTCTGTTTTTTGCCATTTCACTTCCGCTTAACCCATTCATGCTCTAAGGGCACATCGCACAGTGGGGAATTTGACTTCGTGTCGTTTAAATCAACGGGCAGGCCGATCTTAATGAAGTTTGGCAAATATGACTTACAAGTGAAGAAAACCAAATAAGAGCGTGCTAAGTTCGGCCGGGCCGAATCTTATATACCCTCCACCATGGATCGCATCTGTCGAGTTCTTTGCGCAGTATGTCTTTTTAGGCAAACAAAGAATAATGAATATGGGCGGAGGAGGAGGTGGAGCTTTATCAAATTATAGTCCAATTCGGGGCTCAAGAAGCAAAATCGGGAGATCGGTTTATATGGGTGCTATGTCAAGCTATAGATCGATTCAGACCATATTGCACACGTATGTTAAGGGCCATGGGAGAAGCCGTTGTACAAAATCTGTGCCAAATCGGATAGGAATTGCGACTTCTAAAAGCTCAAAAAGTCAAGACCCAAGATCGGTTTATATAGCAGCTATATCAGGTTATGGATCGATTTGAACCATACTTCGCAGAGTTGTTGGAAGTGATATCAAAACACTATGTGCAAAATTTCAGTCAAATCGGATGAGAATTGCGCACTCTAGAGGCTCAAGAAGTCAAGACCCAAGATCGGTTTATATGACAGCTATATCAGGTTATGGACCGATTTAAACCATACTCGGCACAGTTGTTGATTATCATAACAAAACACGTCGTGCAAAATTTCATTCCAATCGGATAAGAATTGCGCACTCTATAGGCTCAAGAAGTCAAGATCTCAGATCGGTTTATATGGCAGCTATATCAGGTTATGGACTGATTTAAACGATACTCATCACATTTTTTGCAAGTCTTAATAAAATACCTCATGCAAAATTTCAGCCAAATAGGATAAGAATTGCGCCCTCTAGAGGCTCAAGAAGTCAAGACCCAAGATCGGTTTATATGACACCTATATCAGGTTATGGACCGATTTAAACCATACTCGGCACAGTTGTTGATTATCATAACAAAACACGTCGTGCAAAATTTCATTCCAATCGGATAAGAATTGCGCACTCTATAGGCTCAAGAAGTCAAGATCTCAGATCGGTTTATATGGCAGCTATATCAGGTTATGGACTGATTTAAACGATACTCATCACATTTTTTGCAAGTCTTAATAAAATACCTCATGCAAAATTTCAGCCAAATCGGATAAGAATTGCGCCCTCTAGAGGCTCAAGAAGTCAAGACCCAAGATCGGTTTATATGACAGCTATATCAGGTTATGGACCGATTTGAACCATACTTGGCACAGTTGTTGGATATCATAATAAAACACGTCGTGCAAAATTTCATTCCAATCGGATAAGAATTGCGCACTCTAGAGGCTCAAGAAGTCAAGACCCAAGATCGGTTTATATGGCAGCTATATCAAAACATGGACCGATATGGCCCATTTACAATACCAACCGACCTACACTAATAAGAAGTATTTGTGCGAAATTTCAAGCGGCTACTTTACTCCTTCGGAAGTTAGCGTGCTTTCGACAGACAGACGGACCGACGGACAGATGGACGGACATGGCTAGATCGACATAAAATTTCACGACGATCAAGAATATATATACTTTATGGGGTCTCAGACGAATATTTCGAGTATTTACAAACAGAATGACGAAATTAGTATACCCCCCATCTATGGTGGAGGGTATAAAAACAAATAAAAGCCTGATAAGTTCGGCGGGGCCGAATTTTGGTAACGCACCACCATGGATGCTGCTAAAACCAGGTTATAGAACAGGTTATAGATTTAACCTGGGCCTTCCAGAGGCTCAAGAAGTCAAATCGGGTGATCGGTTTATATGGGAGCTATATCTAAATCTGAACCGATGTGACCCATTTGCAATCCTCAATGACCTACGTCAATATTAAGTATCTGCGTAAAATTACGTGTTCGACCGCTAGCTTTACGTGTTCGACCGCTACCGTGATTTTGACAGACGGACAGACATGGCTAGATCGAAAAAGTATGTCGAGACAATCCAGAATATATATACTTTCTGGGGTCCCAGATCAATATTTTGAGGTGTTACAAACTGAATTACTAGGTGGGTATAAAAAACTTTAAGTTTGACGCAAATCGTTTCATATATATATCTATGTCTGATAAATATATAGCTTATACTATATATTTTACCCACCACCGTAGAATAGGGGGTATATTCATTTAGTCATTCCGTTTGCAACATATCGAATTATCAATTTCTGATCCTACAAAGTATATATATTTCGGATCTTCGTAAAATTCTAAGACGATTTAACGATGTCCTTGTGTCTGTCCCTCTGTCCGTCCGTCTGTTGTTATCACTCTAGAGCCTTCAAAAATTGAGATATTGACCTGAAATTTGGCACAGACACGTCTTTTTAGTGCACGCTGTTCTTGAATGGGCCAAATCGGACCATATTTGGATATAGCTGCTATATAGACCGATTTTCCGATAAAGGGTCGAATGCCCATAAAAACTTTATTTTTCATCCGATTTTGCTGAAATTTGAAACAGTGGGTAGTTTAAGGCCACCCGATTGATGTGGTCGATTTCCCCACAGTGCGGCGTGTTAATGACGCTGGTGGCTGTGGAACAATGGTCGTTAAAGTGATCCCAATATAAAATATGCATTTAATTAACATTAATTGCCGAACAAAAGTTCCTCCACCACCTGAGGCCATTAAACAACCCACAAAAGTGCCCATTTAATTGCCTCAAATTTTTTTGTTGGTTTTCTCATTCCTTTTCTCCTACCAACACTTAACCTTAACAACCAACCAAAATCAAATAAAGGGAAAAACATTTTCCATGGAAGTGAAGCTGCCATAGGGGTAAAATGCATTAATTAAAATGTTTACCAGTCCAAAACTTTTAAATGTACCGATTTTCCTTAAAAAAATGGGATTCTGTAATGGCTGCAAGGTGTGAGCCAAACGAAAATCACAATACAGTGAACAATGTTTTGAAGCCACATAAGTTTAAGTGCTCCAGTGGCATTCGGAAAATGTATTATTTATATTTTTACACAAAAGGTAGATTTATGTATGATAGTCAAACTTATATGACTATTATAAATCAGGGAAAATTATTGTAAAGGAACTACCACGCTAAGAAAAAAGTAACTCAGAGCATGAATTTGTGCATTCATTTTGCAAAGATGCTCTTAGATTATAAAGGGTAGATATAATTAAACATTCGGAACTATGTATGAGTTGAACCCTAGAAGCTCTTTTCCATAATCCAAACTTTTTACCGAATTTGTCAATATTAACTTTAGAAAACGCTTAGAAATAATTTTGTGCGCCATATAAAATCAAGCGAATTTTGCAATGCATATGGCCTGACATACCTTCCATTTTTCAATTACACTGTGAAACAATTCCATGATCATTGTCATGGGGCGGGTTTCTGGGCCATTTTTGAATATGTTCAAACTTTTTGTTTTTTATACCCTCCACCATAGGATAGCGGTATACTAATTTCGTCATTCTGTTTGTAACACCTCGAAATATGCGTCTGAGACCCCATAAAGTATATATTCTTGATCGTCATGTCATTTTAAGTCGATCTAGCCATGTCCGTCCGTCCGTCTGTCTGTCTGTCGAAAGCATGCTAACTTTCGAAAGAGTAAATCTAGCCGCTTGAAATTTTGCACAAATACTTTTTACTAGTGTAGGTCGGTTGAGATTGTATATGGGCCACATCGGTCCACGTTTTGATATAGCTGCCATATAAACCGATCTTGGGTCTTGACTTCTTGAGCCTCTAGAGGGCGCAATTCTCCTCCGATTTGACTGAAATTTTGCACGTGGTGTTTTGGTATCACTTCCAATAACTGTGTTAGGTATGATTCAAATCGGTTCATAATCTGGTATAGCTGTCATAGAAACCGATCTTGGGTCTAGACTTCTTGAGCCAATAGAGCGCGCAATTCTCATCCGATTTGGCAGAAATTTTGTACAACGGCTTCTCTCATGACCTTCAACATACGTGTCTAATATGGTCAATCGATAGTTTGGTACAGCTCCCATATAAACCTATCTCCAGATTTTGCTTCTTCTACCCCTACAAAGCGCAATTCTTATCCGAATGAACTGAAATATTTTACAATGACTTCAACAATGTTCAGCATTCATTTATGGTCCGATTGGACTATAACTTGAAATAGCTCCCTGCCATAACAGTTCTTATTCAATATTCTTTGTTTGCCTAAAAAGAGATACTGCGCATAGAACTCGACAAATGCGATCCATGGTGGAGGGTATATAAGATTCGGCCGAAATTAGCGCAAAGATGGAGATGCCAAAGCCAATTAAGAAGAATCACTAATTTGAAAATTCATAACAGAATTCAACTAGCAATCATACAACGAAAAATTGATACCAACGGTATTGATAATAAAGCAGTACAAAACCAATAACGTAAGGTATGGACTATGAAAAACATTCAAAAGCTGGGTGAAAATCGAAGCACAATGGCGATTTTCAGTTGCAAAATTTAAATTCGCCATATCTTCTAAACTAAGCATCGTAGAGGAAAACTTGGGTTAATTCGTTCCAAAACATATATTGGCTATATCTTCTAAACTAAGCGTCCTAGAGCAAAACTAAGTTTAATTCATGATAATTTCCAAAAATTCTGGAATTGGATGCAAATCGAAGGAAAATGGCGATTTTCATTCCAAAACTTAAATTAGCCATATCTCCTAAACTAATGTCCTAGAGCAAAACTACAGTTAATTCGTGATCATTTCCAAAAATTCTTGAATTGGATGAAAATCGAAGGAAAATGGCGATTTTCATTCCAAAACTTAAATTGGCCATATCTCCTAAACTAAGCGTCCTAGAGCAAAACTAAGGTTAATTCGTGATCACTTCCAAAAATTCTGGAATTGGATGAAAATCGAAGGAAAATGGCGATTTGTAGTTCCAAAACTTAAATTGGCCATATCTCCTAAACTAAGCGTCCTAGAACAAAATTAAGGTTAATTCGTTATCACTTCCAAAAATTCTGCAATTGAGGGAAAATCGAAGAAAAATGGCGATTTTCACTAAGGTTAATTCGTGCTCACTTTCCAAAAAATCTCTGGAATTTGGTGAAAATCGAAGGAAAACGCCGATTTTCACATCCAAAACTTACATTGGCCATATCTCCTAAACTAAGCGTCCTAGAGCAAAACTAAGGTTAATTCGTGATCACTTCCAAAAATTCTGGAATTGGGTGAAAATCGAAGGAAAATGGCGATTTTCACTTCCAAAACTTAAATTGGTCATATCTCCTAAACTAAGACTCCTTGAGCAAAACATGATATTTCCGTCAGTTCAAGACTGGGCTGCTTGCAGCAGTCCTCACTCGACCTCAAGTGTCGTCTCAGGAATTCGATCGGAAACCATTCCTTCCAGGTTTCCCATCGTCACTTCGATTATACCGCTATTATATGAGCTGCTCCCATCCTCAACACATTCACCTATCGCCTTAAGTCTCTAGTCGCATTGGCTGTCTCACACTTAATCTTTATGTCAAACATTTGTAGTTTTGTCTAAAATTTCCCCTATCATTTAATATTAAGCCTATATTAGGCTCTTCTCAAAACAATCATAGTCCCTTGCAATTTGAGACATTTATACTTAAGTTGTCGCACAAAAGTACCTTTTAAAATTGTTGTGTATTAAATTAAGTAGCGGAGAAATTGGCTTTTGTACAATAAGTGATACAGTATGGCACAGCTTAAGACATAATGAAAAATTACAAGTAGCAAAGGACGAAAGGATATAGCAAACGAGATGGCTGCTGGACATGAGAACATTTCACAAGTACGTGACTCATTGAGGGTGACCCTCTTACACTCAAAATGCCACAAGGATGGCAATGAACTGACCAGTTCTTCATCATGTGCGTGTGCGAGTGTTTTCATTCAATGTTCGTATCTCATTTTCCGTTTCCTTTTTAGACACATAAATGTTTCTTTCTTCCCATTGAATGGAAAGCATAGAAAATAAAGTGGTCATTCCAAAGAAAACCTTTCCACAATGTAGAAAAAATGCTCATGTTAACAATTCTATAAGGTTACATTTTTTATTTCTCCTTTAGAAATCATAGCAGGTATTTTAGATTTCTATGTATGTTTGGGTGTATGTGTGTAGGTGAGAAATGTTTGAAAGGTATAAAAGAGGTAACCTGCTTACCATTTAAATAAATCCACAGACATAATATTAAAATCTGTTTTTGGTGTTATTTAAATATTAGACTTTTTTTCTACCAAATTCGATCCTTTTTTTGTTTGGAAAAAAATCCTTTCGCAGCTATATAGTAAAATGTTGCTTACCTTGTTGTTGAGAAAGTAGGTTTGGCTCACAACTGAATAAATTAAATGCTATGGGTATGCCTATCACATTCTATTTGGACGAAATCTTAAATGGTGGGCAGATATGAGGTTGGGACGAGTGTTCTTGGAGTTTGTTTTTGGGCAATAAATCTTACGACAAGCATGAGTAATCATCCACTCACCAACAAATGCCAAGAAAGTAGGAAAATGTCTTTAATGTCAATCCCTTAACGTTTGTTAAGACCCTAACGAGGGTCGGGGTGAAAGTTTTCGTAATCACATAATTAAAGGCAACGGTTGTGATGATGATACAAGTCATAAATGGTTTGAGGTTCATATATTTGAAAGAACTGACATGGGATAAAGCGTAAAACTAACTGGATCACACAGGACTTGTGGGCAAACTCATCTATACAGGGACACCCATAGATACTATCAGTTTTATACCCACCACCGAAGGATGGGGGTATATTAATTTTGTCACTCCGTTTGCAACACATCGAAATATCCATTTCCGACCCTATAAAGTATATATATTCTTGATCAGCGTAAAATATATATATTCTTGATCAGCGATCTAGTCCGTCTGTCTGCTGGTCTGTCTGTTGAAACCACGCTACAGTCTTTAAAAATAGAGATATTAAGCTGAAACTTTGCACAAAATCTTTTTTTGTCCAAAGCCGGTTAAGTTCGAAGATGGGCAATATCGGACTATATCTTTATATAGCCCCCATATAGACCGATCCGCCGATATAGGGTCTTAGGCCCTTTAAAACCACATTTATTATCCGATTTCGCTGAACGAGTTGTGTTTGGCCCTCCGACATCCCTCGTCAATTTGGCTCAGATCGGTTCAGATTTGGATATAGCTGCCATATAGACCTATCCGCCGATTTAGGACTCAGTCAAAAGTTTTATTACTTGGTCAACAAATTTAATATCAAAACAGTATACATTTTGACTGCATAATCGGTTGGGAACCAACAGGCCTCTTGACCCGGGGCTTTGAAATCTACGTCATCTTGTTAATAACTCTGTTCTAACTTCAAAAGTTAACACCACCCGTTCTCAAACGACAGATTTTTTACTAGTTTTTTCCATCTCATCCCACAACAACATTTAATATTCGTCTTACTTCGTTACCTGACCTACCTGCAAATGTGTTAAGACTCCTCTGACATATCGGGCGTATACTTAATAAACGTTCAGTATTCATATTACTAATACGCCTAATAAGGTTTCAAGTTAAATTGGGTGATTTGTTATTCAAGGGTGTTTCATCTACGAGTGTGTGCATGTGTGCGTGCATGTGTTTCTTCTCAGTTCAAATAACGGTACGTGTGCTACACTGTTAGGTGACTCTACTCTGAGAGGGGATTAACAGGTGTCATTCGTTTTGTTAATTCATTCTTCGACCTTTGTTGTCGTTGCTTACACATAAACGCCTCAGTATTTTCGGCACCTGTATGTATGTATGTATGTATGTGTAAGCAGCATGCAGGGATTATTGTAAGTCACGATTATCGGGTTTAATACTTTGCTAATGCCATTAAATATTTATATATTCACACATGAATTATTGAATGGTATGTGTTTTCTTATGTGTGTTGATATTTTGATATCTCAATGTGAATGCATGTACATGTGTGTGTCTGTACATGTGCTTGCATATATGGGAGTGTATAAATGAATCCTAGGTATTTCATTGCATATTTCATAGTCTAAGCAAAGATAACATTTTATGAAACAACATCTGTTTTAATACTTCTGGGAAAAATCCTTTTAATTATATTTGGCAAATTGTGTCAGATTAAAAGTATTAACAGCATTTAAAAAGTTATAAATATGGATTATATTACGGCAGATGTCAAGATGGCGAAAACAATAAATAACAATTCATTTAGATACACGTGTATGAATGACAAAAGTTATTGAAGGTTATGAAGCGCACATTGTAAATAAAACACAAATAGAAGAACAAAATAACTCAAAAAAAGTTAAAGCGTGCCAAGTTCGGCCGTGCCGAATCTTATATACACTCCACCATGGATCGAATTTGTCAAGTTCTTTGAATGACTTTTTCAATATATATATATGAGCAACATCAAGTTATTGACCGATGTGGAGCGTATTTATCATGGCTGTTAGAGGTCAAAGAAAAATACCATCTCCAAAATATCAGGTAAATCGCCCGCTCTAGTGGCTCAGAGTGTCAAATTGGGAGATCGGACCATTAGACCATACTTGGCCCAGTTATTGGAAGTCATACCAAAACAACCTAAGCAAAATTTCAACCAAATTCAATAAGAATTGGCCCTTTTCGGGCTCAAGAAAAAAATCGGGCGATCGGTTCATATAGGAGCTATTTTAGGCTGTAGACCGATTCAGACCATATTTGCATATAAAAGATCTTGGGAGAAGTTGTTGTATAAAAAGTCAGTCAAATCGGAAAAAATTTGCGCCCTCTAGAGGCTGAAGAAATCAAGATCCCAGATCGGTTAATATGGAGACTATATCTAAATATGGTCCGATTTGGCCGATTTACAATCCCTAGAGGGACGGACATGGCTAGATCGCCTTAGAATGTCATAGCGATCAAGAATATATATACTTTATGGGTTCTACGACTAATATATAAGGTTATAAACCGATTTGAATCATATTAAGCACAGTTATTGAAACTAATAACATAACGCCACGTGCATGATTGGTTAATATGGCAGCTATATAAGATTATGAACCGATCTGAACCATACTAAGCACTGTTGGAAGTCGTAACAAAACGATATATGCAAAATTTTAGCCAAATCGGAAAAGAAGAGCGCCCTCTAGAGGCTCAAGAAGTCCAACCGGGAGATCGGTTTATATGGCAGCTATATGAAAACATGGACCGATTTCGCCTATTTACCATCCCAACCGACCAACACTTATAAGAAACGTTTGTGCCAAACCCGAAGAGCCTAGCTTTACTGCTTCGAAAATTAGCGTGCTTTCGCAGACGGACGGGAATGGCTAGATCGACTTAAAACTTTATGACGATCAAGAATATATATACTTTAAGGTGTCTTTGACGAATATTTCAAGGTGTTACAAACGGAATGACGAAACTAGTATAACCCCATCAAAGAGGTATTGAGCTGAAACTTTGCACAGATTCTTTTCTTGTCCATAAGCAGGTTAAGTTCGAAGATAGGCTATATCGGACTATATCCTGATATAGTCTCCACATAGACCGATCCGCCGATTTAGGGTCTTAGGACATTAAAAGCCACATTTATTATCAGATTTTGCTGAAATTTGGTACAGTGAGTTGTGTTAGGTCCTTCGACATCCTTCATTAATTTGGCTCAGATCGGTCCAGATTTCGTTATAACTGCCATATAGACCGATACTCTGATTTAGGGTCATAGGCCTATAAAAGCCACATCTATTATCCTATTTTGCTTAAATTTGGGACAGTGAGTTGTGTAAAGCCCTTCGACATCCTTCGTCAATTTGGCCCAGATCGGTCCAGATTTGGATATGGCATCTAGACCTATCCGCCCATTTAGGGTCTTAGGCTAATAAAAGCCACATTTATTATCCGATTTTGCTGAAATTTGGAACAGTGAGCTGTATTAGGCCCCTTGACATCTTTCTTAAATTTGGATCTGATCGGTTCAGATTTAGATATAGCTGCCATATAGACCAATCTCTTAATTTAGGGTTTTGGGCCCATAAAAGGCGCATTTATTGTCCGATGTCGCCGAAATTTGGGACAGTGTGTTAACTTAAGTCCCTTGATATACTTCTTCAATTTGGCCCAGATCGGTCCAGATTTGAATGCAGCTGCAATATAGACCGATCTCTCGATTTAAGGTTTTGGGCCTATAAAAGGCGCATTTATTGTCCGATTTTGCCGAAATTAAGGACAGTGCTTTGTGTTAGGCTCTTCGACATTTTTCTGGTTTTGAGGCCATAAAAGGCGCATTTATTATCCGATTTCACTGAAATTTAACACAGTGACTTATGTTAGACTTTTCAACAGCCTTGTCGTATATGGTTCAGATCGGTTTATTTTTATACCCACCACCGAAGGATGGGGGTATATTCATTTTGTCATTCCGTTTGCAACACATTGAAATATCCATTTCCGCCCCTATAAAGTATATATATTCTTGATCAGCGTAAAAATCTAAGACGATCTAGGCATGTCCGTCCGTCTATCTGTTGAAATCACGCTACAGTCTTTAAAAATTGAGATATTGAGCTGGAATTTTGCACAGATTATTTTTTTGTCCATATGCAGGTTAAGTTCGAAGATGGGCTATATCGGACTATATCTTCATATAGCCCCCATATAGACCGATCCGCGATTTAAGGTCTTAGGCCCATAAAAGCCACATTTATTATCCGATTTTGCTAAAATTTGAAAAAGTGAGTTTTGGTAGGCCCTTCGACATCCTTCATCAACTTGGCTCAGATCGGTCCAGATTTGGATATAGCTGCCATATAGACCGACCCTCCGATTTAGGGTCTAAGGGCCATAAAAGCCACATTTTTTATCCGATTCCGCTGAAATTCGGGACAGTGAGTTGTGTTAGTCCCTTCGACATCCTTTGTCAATTTGGCCCAGATCGGTTCAGATTTGGATATAGCTGCCATATAGACCGATCCTCCGATTTATGGTGTTAGGCCCATAAAAGCCACATTTATTACCCGATGTCGCTGAAATTTGAGACAGTGAGTTTAGTTAGGCTCTTCGACATCCTTCTTCAATTTTGCCCAGATCGATCCAGATTTGAATATAGCTGCCATGTAGACCGGTCTCTCGATTAAGTTCGAAGATGGGCTATATCGGACTATATCTTCATATAGCCCCCATATAGACCGATCCGCCGATTTAAGGTCTTAGGCCCATAAAAGCCACATTTATTATCCGATTTTGCTAAAATTTGAAAAAGTGAGTTTTGGTAGGCCTTTCGACATCCTTCATCAACTTGGCTCAGATCGGTCCAGATTTGGATATAGCTGCCATGTAGACCGACCCTCCGATTTAGGGTCTAAGGGTCATAAAAGCCACATTTTTTATCCGATTCCGCTGAAATTCGGGACAGTGAGTTGTGTTAGGCCCTTCGACATCCTTTGTCAATTTGGCCCAGATCGGTTCAGATTTGGATATAGCTGCCATATAGACCGATCCTCCGATTTATGGTGTTAGGCCCATAAAAGCCACATTTATTACCCGATGTCGCTGAAATTTGAGACAGTGAGCTTAGTTAGGCTCTTCGACATCCTTCTTCAATTTTGCCCAGATCGATCCAGATTTGAATATAGCTGCCATGTAGACCGGTCTCTCGATTTAAAGTCTTTGCCCCATAAAAGCGCATTTATAATCCGATTTCACTGACTTTTAGGCTTTCAACATCCGTGTCGTATATGGTTCAGATCGGTTAATTTTTAGATATAGCTACTGTACTTATTAGTATTTGGTCCAAATCGGAACATGTTTTGATATAACTGATATGGGTCATAAGATATGAAATTTTCACCGAATTTTGATGAAAGGTGGTTTACATATATACCCGAGGTGGTGGGTATCCAAAGTTCGGCCCGGCCGAACTTAACGCCTTTTTACTTGTTACTTGAAGTAATTAACTTTTGGGTCAGATGTCGGGAAGCTTAAAATACCCCATTGTTTAAAATTTAAGTAAAATCGGGTAATAAGCAAAGCTTTTATAGGCTTCAGACCCTTTATCGGGAGATTGGTTTATATGGCAGCTATATCTAAATATCGACCGATCTAATTCATATTTAGGTCAGATGTCGGGAGGCTTAAAATAACTTACTATTGCAAATTTCAACGAAATCGAGTAATAAATAAAGCTTTAATGGTCTTCAGACCCTTTATCGGGAGATCGGTCTATATGGCAGCTATATCTAAATATAGTCCGATCTGAACTATATATTTCTTAGTTGTCGGGAAGCCTTAAACTACTCACTGTTTCAAATTTCAGTGAAGTCGGATAAAAAATAAAGTTTTTATGGGCATTAGACCCTTTATCAGAAAATCGGTTTATATAGCAGCTATATCCAAATATGGTCCAATTTGGCCCGTTCAAGAGCTGGTTAAGTTAAGTGCATCAAAAAGTCGTTTCTATGCCAAATTTTAGCTCAATATCTCAATGTGAAGGCTCTAGAGTGATTACAACAGATGGACGGACAGACAGGCAGATACACGGACATCGTTAAATCGTCTTAGAATTTTACGACGATCCGAAATATATACACGTTGTAGGGTCGGAAATTGATATTTCGATGTATTGCAAACGGAATGACTAAATAAATATACCCCCTATCCTACAGTGGTGGGTATAAAAAAGGTAATGCAAAGTCGTAACAAGAAATCTCCATGGGTTTTTTATATGCTGGGATAAGAAGAGCGTCCAAGAAGTATATTTGGGAGATCGATTTATATAGAAGCTATATCAGGTTTTGAACCGATTGCAGCCAAACTTGATACATCTGTTGGATGTCGTAGGAAAAGTCAACGTACAAAATTTCACTCAAATAGGATAAGCGTTGCGGCCACTAGCGTCTTATGAAGTATATTCGGGAGATCGGTATATATAGGAGCTATGTTTAAACGTGAACTGATTTGGCCCATTTACAATACCAACCGACCTACATTAATTAGAAGTACTTATGTAAAATATCAGGCACTGTACTCCTTTGAAAGTTAGCGTGCTTTCGAAACACGGACGGACGGACATGACGAATATTTCGAGGTGTTACAAATACAAATTTTTGATGGCTAATCTTGAATACCACACCATTGGTGGTATATACTAGGTCTAGATTTTCCATCAAAAATAGGTTTTATTCAATTATTTAACCAATGAATACAATGCAATTTAACAATGCTTATTTTAGCTCAGCTACCAATTTTAAATTGGTTACCATTTCCTTAATTCCTTTGTTGGGCAGATAAACCAGTACTGTGACATCATATATCGTTTTGGGAAAAAACGAAGGAATATTAAATTTTTCAATATTTAAGTTTAACCAAGAATAAATCCCCTAAAAATAAAGATTAAAATAAATAAATATGAAATATGCGTGATTTCTGATTGAAATCTTTAAAACTTTCAATCAACTAACCTCCGTTATGGGACAACATTGGGGAAATGTGCTGGAAGACCAAAAGCCCTTTAGCCATGTAATTATAAACCCCGAAGAGCCTTTGTTCATTTTTCCAACTTTAGTCAAAAATTCGCACAAGTTAAACTCATAGGAAATCATGGGCAATGACTGTTGGCGTTTTTTGGGCATTCTCATAAACACTGATATCAGCATATGGGGCTCAATAGAAGGCGTTTGAATTACCTGCGCATTAATATCCAGAGCTTTATTTTTGCGAGAGATGTTCACAAAGAAGTGATGGAGGTAGACACGATCAAAAGTGGTCTCAGACGATAAAAAGTGGACGATTTTGGGGGTTTTTTGAGGCTTAAAGTTAACCCAAAATAAGTTAGTAATAAAGAGAAGTTCATTCAAAAAATATTTTGTTGACGTATTTACCTTGCTAAGGTCAAAAAATGCCAAGAACCAAAATGCAAACAGCAGGTGAGGCTTCATTTTGTTTCGATTATTTTCAAAACACTGAAGTACATTATATTTTGCAATCACAGCCATTATTATCTATAATATATGCATCTGTAATTATAATAACCAAAATATGGAGTTATTTTCCTCTGATTACCATTTGAAAAGCTAATAGCTTAACTTCTGTTTTTTCATATATCCCAATTGTATAGATTTATTTAAAACATAACAGCATGAGTGAATTTTGTCATTCTTATATTGAATTTGCTACCTGCAGATAACAGGCTTGTTTTATTGTACCCTCCACCATAGGATGGGGGTATACTAATTTCGTCATTCTGTTTGTAACTACTCGAAATATTCGTCTGAGACCCCATAAAGTCCGTCCGTCTGTCTGTCGAAAGCACGCTAACCTTCGAAGGAGTAAAGCTAACCGGTTGAAATTTTGCACAAATACTCTTATTAGTGTAGGTCGGTTTGGATTGTAAATGGGCCATATCGGTCCATGTTTTGATATAGCTGCTATATAAAACGATCTTGGGTCTTGACTTCTTGAGTCTCTAGAGAGCGCATTTCTGGTCCGATTTGACTGAAATTTTGAACGTTGTGTTTTGGTATCACTTCCAACAATTGCGCTCAGTATGGTTCAAATCGGTCTATAACCTGATATAGCTGCCATATATCCGATATTGTGTCTTCACTTCTTGAGTCTCTAGAGGGCGCAATTCTGGTCCGATTTGACTAAAATTTTGCACGTTGTGGTTTGGTATCACTTCTAACAACTGCGCTCAGTATGGTTTAATTCGGTCCATGTTTTGATATAGCTGCCATATATTGTAAACCGATCATGGGTCTTGACTTCTTGAGCCTCTAGAGTGCGCAATTCTTATCCGATTGGAATGAAATTTTACGCGACGTATTTTGTTATGGTGGTCAACAACTGTGCCAAGTAAGATTCAAATCGGTCTATAAACTGATATAGCTGACATATAAACCGATCTTGGGTCTTGACTTCTTGAGTCTCTAGAGGGCGCTATTCTTACTCGATTTTAATGAATTTTTGCACAAAGTATTTTGTTGTGATATCCAAAAACTGTGCCAAGTATGGTTCAAATCGGTTGATAACCTAATATACCTGTCATATAAACAGATCTGGGGACTTGACTTCTTGAGCTTCTAGAGGTCGCAATTCCTATCCGATTTGAAATTTTGCATGACCTATTTGATTCTTACTTTCAACAACTGTGTCATATATGGTTCAAATCGGTTTATAACCAGATACAGCTGCCATATAAACCGATCTGAGATCTTTACTTCTTGAGCTGCTAGAGGTCCCAATTATTATCCGATCTGAAATTTTGTACGACTCATCCTCTCATGGCCATCAACATACGTGTTTATTATGGTCTGAATCGGTCTATAGCCTCATACAGCTCCCGCATAAATCGATCTCTCTATTTTACTTCTTGAGACCCCAAAGGGCGTAAATCTTATTCGAATTGGCTGCCATTTTACACAGGTCTCCAACATATAATTTAATTGTGGTCCAAACCGGACCATATCTTGGTATCGCTTTAATAGCAGAGCAAATCTTTTCTTATATCCATTTTTGCCTAAAAAGAGATGCCGGGAAAAGAACTCGACAAATGCGATCCGTGGTGGAGGGTATATAAGATTCGGCCCGGCCGAACTTAGCACGCTTTTACTTGTTTTCTCTATAAGGGGATTTAATTATTTGCTATTAATGGATTGCGAAATTCGTCGCAATCTACGTTGTAACTCAAAGAAAAGTCATACAACGACACACGACAAAGGCAACTCCTATGGTACAAATTTGCTTGTGACCCAGTCTGTGAGCATTTCATCTTATACAGGGTGGCTGATGAATATTGCTACAATGATGAATATTGCTACATTTTTTTTTCGGTGTATGGAATACATTTTTCTTTTATTCATGTTAAATTAAATTATTAAATTAATTATTAAATTATTATTAATTAAATTAATTAATTAATTAATTAAATTAATTATTAAATTATTATTATTAAATAGAAAAAAAGTTATTACATTTTTTTTTGGTAGCGGCTTTCATCAGCCACCCTGTATATAAAAATCAATTTGTGTTTGTTTGTTTATATGTTTGTGTGTTCCTTATAGACTCAGAAACGGCTGAACCGATTTTCTTGAAATCTTCACAGATGGTGCATAATGACCCCGTGGTGAAAATAGGATACTAAATTTTTTGATATCTGGAGGGGGGCGGACCCTCCCCCTTACCCTAATTTTCAGAAACGCCAGATCTCGGTGATTGGTCGTGTGATTTAAGCGAAATTTTGTGTGCTCTCATATGGTAAACTAAAAATAAAAATTTGGTATCTACATTTCGGCTGGGGTACCTAGGGGGGCTGCCCCACCCTAAAACCTACCAAACATATATTTAGACCAATCACGACAATATGGGACTCAAATGAAAGGTATTAAGGAAAAGAAAATGTATCTGATATCCAATTGTCAGACCAAGGGCTAGGGGGACCACCCCAAGCCACAAAACATCTCTAAATCGGACATATTTACCGACCATGGCATTATGGAACTAAAATGAAAGGTATTTGCGAGTAGAATACGAATGTGATATCCAAAACATCCCTCAAACAGGACTTATTTACTGACCATGGCAATATTGGGCTTAAATAAAAGGTATTTAAGTATAGAATTCGAATCTGATATCCTTATATATATATATATATATATATATATATATATATATATATATATATATATATATATATATATATATATATATATATATATATATATATATATATATATATATATATATATATATATATATATATATATATATATATATATATATATATATATATATATATATATATCGTCCCATATATTGACCAATATTGCCAAAATTTTTAACCAAGCCTTCCTCGACGACTGCCACAATGTCTGAGAAGTTTGCTCGAAATCGGTTCAGATTTAGATATATAGCTCCCATATATATATTCTTCCGATTTTGAAAAAACTTGCAAAAAAGGGCAGGAAGGATTTTTTTTCGATTCTTAATATTACTAGTAAATTTCATAGAAATCGATCCATATTTAGATATGGCTGCCATATATGTATATCAAGCGATTTTCACTTCTAGAGCCACTGCCAGCGCATTTATTGACCAATCATGCCAAAATTTTGCACAACGACTTGTACAACATATCCCCTGACGACTTCTAAAATATCTAAGAAGTTTGGTTGAAATCGATTCAGATTAAGATATAGCTCCCATATATATGGTCGTCATATTTTGGATAATTTGCAATAATGTTGTCATTTGTCAACCGCAGTCATTACAGTTTAAACACATTTGCTTAACATTTCAAAAACAATCTCCGAACGTAGAATTTTAGTGGGAAGACCTCCTTTTTGCGGCAGGAGTCGTAGAAGTCTTGAATAATTTTAACCGCCCGATCACAGCACTGGTTATTGCGGGCAATGTTGATTTGAGATTCATCTTTTTCCAGTAGATGAGTGGCTTCCTTTTTATAGCCGAGTCCGAACGAGGTGCCACAGTGCGACATGGCCTTGTACCTCACAAATGTTGCCAGCATTAGGAGGGGAAAAACCACCGGTGAAAAATTTTTCTGATGGTCTCGCCAAGATTCGAAGCCAAGCGTTCAGCGTCATAGGCGGACATGCTAGCCTCTGCGCTACGGTGGCCTCCGGTTTCTAGAAGCTTTAATTTTTGCTTATATATTTATTTTGTTTAAATTTGTATCAGAATCCAAGGTAGTGGGTTCCCCAGATTAAGTCCGGCCGAACTTAGCTACAACTACAGAAATACCGGTTGATTCAAAATAACACCTCTTGTTGGAAAACCCTTTAGTTTCCTTAAAAATCCCTCTTAATTTTCGTATATTCATCCCATTGACATTTCGTTTACATATCATGCACACGCATTGAATGCTTTTTACAGCTTACGAGAATGCATTAAAAAAAATCATTTCATTTTGCAAGGACCCAAGTGCCAATGGCAAAGGCGAAATATATGAGATCAACTGTTAACTCTAGCATAAACACGAATGTCATGTTTGTGTTAAATTAAATAAAAACGCAAAGGGGGAAATTGGAAAAATTATAAAAAGCAACAGGATGTGAAAATAGAAAAGAAATGCCAACTCACAATCCGTGACTGTTGTGCATTTTAAGGAGTTGTAATAGCATACAACTCCTTGTGCAGCGAGCAAGTGACTGGTGGAGACATTAAATCCTGATTAAATTTCCGATTTGCATAGTATGACACTCTTTCCCATGCATATGTCGCTTTTGCATGGCATCGTAAAAAAAAGAAACGGAACGCTGTTGTCGTTTTATGAGATTTTCGTTTTTATTCCTCCCCTGAAAGTAACACAAAAAAAAAAAATAAAACAAATCTTTAGAACTGATGGCGTTAATAACACTGTGGGAATTAAAAAATGAACTTAAGTGTGTTTTTTTTCTTTTGTTTTCCTCCTTTAAGGTCCCTTTTGCTCGTATTTTTCTTATCTAACATCAATTGCAGGAATTAAGTTAACAAAAGAACTTCAACAACAATTCTCCTATAACTCACATGGAAATGTTGAAGTATTATTTTTTCCCTGGTGGTAGCATATGTGGCATGTGTTATTCTTATCGAGTTTTTCTTTTCGTTTTATTTTTTCTTTCATTTTTCTCACTTGAGTTTTTAATTATTAGCATTTTTCAGCACATGCTGTTAGTCGTGTAAATTTCAGGTTTGCAAAGCATACGAGGCGTGAGCAAAAAATGCAGAGAAACGGTGTCGCACTGCCGCACGCCGCCCGGACTCGGCTATAAAAAGGAGGTCCCTTATCATTGAGCTTAAACTTGAATCGGACTGCATTCATTGATATGTGAGAAGTTTGCCTCTGTTTCTTAATGGAATGTTAATGGGCAAATTTGCATTTTTTCCATTGATGTTAATAAACCAACAGCGGTTGGTGAACGAATTTTTCGAAACTGTCAACAGCCGTTCACATTTTAACAACGTCTTATGCACATTTTTGCAAAACATTTGTATGTTTGCTGTTGATAACCGATTCAGTGTTCCATTCTTTCCATGATTGTGAATTTACAAACGCCTTATCACAA